>NC_083429.1:8937855-9123715 GCF_020745735.1 Hemiscyllium ocellatum | reverse complement strand
TGCTTGTTCACAGCCAGACAGGAAAACAAATTCAGCAGGGTTTTAGAAGACTCGCAGTAACTGGGGGTTGCAGATGTTTGAAGCACTCGTGGTGTTCAGGAACACTCAGGACATAAGGAGGTACAGAAATGGAGCATTCCAAATAGTGGGATTGCAGGGCCTGGAAGAGCTAATATGGATAAGGAGGATGAAAAGTACCAATTTAACACAACCAGCCGCTGTAATTCACAGAGATTTAAGGAAGGGGACCTGTGCTGTCATTGAATACAGTTATATGGAGTGTTACAGATACTGAGGGGTTACAAATTTAGAACGGAAGAGGTTATAGGTGGTTAGAAGTTTAAACAAGAATACAGAAATTTGAGAGATCACTAACACAGATGGGAATGGAGGTGGTGAGACATTCTGATGAACAAAAACTGTTGTTGGCAGAGAAGGATGCCACATACACAGGAAGAGCTGCATTGTCTGTCTGCAGTTACAGACGTGATGAGTGTTGTAGTGCCTGCGGGAGGGGACACAGATAACAACAGTTCCAATGGCTGGTGCAGTGGCTCAGGAATGCATCTCATCACCACCTTCTCAGGAATAACTGCAAATCAACAAAACATCCAGCAATACTCATGACCACGAGGGAATAAATAAATAAATAATCTACAAGTAGCACTGAGGTCACTCAGGAAGGCCCTTTCAGCAGCATTTCACAAACGTGGAACAACTATTATCTGGAAGGACAGGAGTTCCAGGTGCACGGTAACATCAGCATCTCCAAGGTGCCTTCCAAGCCATGCTCCATCCTCCCAGCTCTGTGTCTGTCCCTACACCTAAAGGACTACAGTGGGTGAGGAAGGCAGCTCACCACCACCTTCTCCAGGGAATTACAAATGGGAAGGTAATGATGACTGAGCAAGTGATGGCCACATCCCATCAATGAATTTGTACAAGGGAAACTCATGGACTGTTCATGTCCCCTTTGCTTCCTCCACACAACCCACGTTCCCATCTCGTTCTGTGTCAGCAACAAACATGGAAGCAGTAGATTTTGTCCATCCATCAAATGCATCGAATCCCTTTGTGAATAGTTAGGGGTCAAGCACTAATCCATTTATTCACGCTTAGTTTTCGGTTAAAGAATTATCCATGCCAGCACATTCACTCCAATCCCACATTTGCCAATATTACTTATACACCTCTTCAGTGGGACCGTGTTGAAAGGTTTCTGAAAATCCCAGCATACCATTCCTCCCTTTTATCTACTCTGCTTGTTCACAGCCAGACAGGAAAACAAATTCAGCAGGTTTTTGAATGAAATTTCAGTTTCAGAACAACATGCTTGGCATGGATAGAGGATTGGCTGATTAGCAGAAGACAGAGTAGGTATAAAGAGGTCGTTTTCACGATGGGAACTGGTGATGAGGGGAATTCAGCAGAGGTCAGTGTTAGGGCCGCGCTGTACATGTTATACATTAACAGTCTAGACAAAGGATGTGAGGGTGTACAAGAATTAGTTTTAGAAGAAAGAGCCAGGATGAAATGTTTGTCATATGAGAAGCAGGTGAAGTCTCTGGGTCTGTACTTGATGAAGTTTCAGAGGCGGCGGTGGCAGGATCTCATTCAAACTTACAGAATACTGAGGGGTCTGGATGGAGTGGACGGGGGTGGGGAGATGTTTTCACTAGGCAGATAGACGAGGGGCCAAGGGCACAGGTTCAGAGTGAAGAAAGGAACCTTTAGAATGGACACCTGGAGGAATTTATTAAGCCAGAGGGTGATGAATCTGTGAAACAGTACCTGCTGTAGGGAGGGTTATAGACGAGGATGGCATTTACTCAGATACGGCTACAAGAACTGGAGAAGGCTATGGAGATGATAAGATGGATGGAGATACTCGAGGAGCTAACATTGACAGGGTGGGTGATAGTAATGGGAGAATGTTACACAGATAGTGAGTCTTGTAGGAACTGGATTGGGAGAGTCACAGACATTGGCCTGGGTTCTACAGATTGAGAGTAATGCAGGGACCTGAGAGGACTACACAGATAGGGAGGATTGTGGGCTGTCCACATTTTGAGAGGGTTTCAGGTTACACCAATAAGGAGGGATGTTGGAACTGTCGGAGTTTACAGAGACTGGGATGTTTAATTGTTAAAGGGATATTTTTAGGGTCAGTTATATGGAACGCAGAGGGAGAGTTTAGATTTTATTAGATTCCCTATATTATGGAAATGGCACTTCGGCCCAACAAGTCCACACCAACTCTCCAAAGAGTAATCCACCCAGACCCATTTTCTTCTGAATGATGCACCTAACATTCTGGGTAGTTTAGAATGGCCAATTCACCTGACCTGCACATTTTTGGTCTGTGGTAGGAAAATGGGGCACCTGGGGGAAACCCATGCAGACACAGAGAGAATGCGTTAACTCCATGCAGACAGTCCCCCAAGACTGGAATCGAACCTGGGTCTCTGAAGCAGCAGTGCGCACCACTGAACCGCCATGCCACCCTAAACTGCAGAGCTACACAAAGAGACGGTGTTTGAGGTGCAGGGAGGAGCACACAGGGATGGGGAGTGTTGTTTCCGCTGGAAAAGGGTCTGGAGTTATTTACACAGATAAGAAGGTCGGTAGGCATGGGAGATAGTTACAGAGGTCGTGTAGTGCTGTAGGCCAGGAGACAGGAATGGGATCGGGCCTGCAGACGTTTACAGTAATATCATGTTCTCTTCGGGTTTGAGGAAGGTACATAGGGGAGTATTTTGGTCCAGGCTGGAGGATTTTACAGAGACAGGATAGACTGCAGTTATTGTGGAAAACCACAGAAATATAGATTATTGTACTGACTGCAGGATGAGATTATTGAGATGGGCATGTTATCGAGACTGGAGCAATTTACAAATATGGAGATTCGTCAGCATTGGAGTAGATTTCAAATATACAGCAGGATAATGGCCGGGGTGGAGGTAACAGAAATAGGAACCTTTCTGGCAATTACAACCATTCAAGACACTGGTGCAGATGAGATGGACCAAAAGGTGTGTTTCCTTGCTGTATTATTCTATCACATGACAAGAGACCGTATGAGAGCGGGGATACGGAACAGAAAGATCCCAGGTTTCAATACTACTTTCTTAAGGGAGGCCTTCTTTCCCCTCTGTTGTCCTGATGCTTACTAAGACAGCACAGGCCTGGATTGATAACTGTGGACTACCTATATTGTCATAGGAAGGCTCATAACTGCAGTGATGAACGTTAACAAGAGAGTGGAGATTGAGCCTTGGACCTTTATGCTCTGTGTTGACCCTTCAGCACTGTATCTGTGTCATGTCTTCCAGACCAAACTTCGATCACTTAAATTCGCTCTGCTCTGTTCACTGTGAGTGATCTTACCTCAATGCAGGATTTATTGAAGACTCCAGATCTCCCTGCCCTCTGGCTGACCAACTGTGTTCAATGAGATGATAGATGAAACACCCAGCAGTTGGGATGTTTAATGAGTCAGGAACGTCCTGAATATATGCAGGAGACCGCGAAATAGACAGAATGGGAAATTAGACTGATACAGTGAGGGTTACACGTGGAGAATGACACTGAGTCCCACAGAGATCTGGAAAATCCCAGACTCCATCCCTGACCTGCGCGGTCTTCTTGGAGTTCTGTTGGCTCAGGATCTGGAGTAACTACAAAAGCTGCAGTCACCGGCAGCAATTAGACCCTCACAGTAACAGATATTACATGGAGAGATACTGTGTGATATCACCAGAGTGCTGGATGGTGTCAGGATCAAACCACGATCAAGAAGAAGGGGTTTGATTCATGGTGCACTGAGATCAGTGCTCAGGGATGAGGGAGCTATCAGTGGGCCAGGCGATGGTCTAACATTAATCTCACTAGCCACTAGCCTGTTCATCCAGAATTTACTGCCGGTGGCAGGGAAAAGCATCTGAATGCTCAATATCCATTCAGGAAGGAAATCAGTGATAGGGAGCTGGTCTAACCTACACATGACTCCAGACCCAAAGCAATGAAATTGACTTTAAACTGCCCTTGATGTTAGTCCAGCAAGGCACCCAGCTCAAGGGCAGCTCGGGGGTGGGCATGAAATGCTGGTCAGCCAGAGACAGTAATATCCCACGAGTGAATTAAAACAACATCGTTGGGACCAGTGTCCTTGTCAATCATGTTGGTAGGTTTATGGACAGAGCTTTAAGCTCATATGGAGGATGCAGGGACAGGTTTCAGGTGAAAGGAGCTTTGAAAATCCAAAGGGGAAAGGTGATGCATTGGAACAGCATGGGGATGTGGCTGAAGACAAGCAGAAAGGAACAGAAAGGGACAGACTGAAACTGCATCAGGAATTAGTTTGTGACAGCACATTGTGGAAAGAATAAATTAGGAATTGCCAAAGTATCTGCAATAAGATACATAGACGTTAACTGCACTGAAAAAGTACTGACAGTACGATGTATGTGTAGTGACAGCAAAGAGGTGTGGAAAAATAAATATATATTTTTTTGGAATTGCCGAAAGTAAGTAATCTGCAATAAGATAATAGACTTGTGGCAGAGATAAATGGGATTTAGTCAGCAGAGAGATATGGTTACAGGGTGAACAAATGGTGGAACATAAATATTCAATGGTACCTAATCTTGTGGGATCTCGGGCAGAATAGGAGTACAGGATGGGTAACCCTGACAGTAATCAATAACAAGGGCATTACAGAGAAAGCATTTGGCCTCAGACGATGTGGCTGAATCAGCGTGAATGTGAATTCTGGGTCCCATGTGTCACAAACACAAGCAGAAGAACTTTTCTTTTTAGGCCGCCTAGCAGCATTTCATTGTTCCTCCCTGTATTAAACAGGAATTCATTGGAATTTGTAACAAAGGCATTATGATAACTTTGGGAGACTTCAGTCTTTGCATGATCCGGGACAGTCACACTGACAATAGGGATATTATCCGAGGTCCTCTTCGAATGTGTTTTGTCAGCGTATCTTTGAATGACATATTGTGCAGATGGCTCGGGATGTCACTATCTCAGATCGACCGTTGAGTGATGAAGCTGAGTGAAGATGTGATGCAACACTTGATCCTCCAGGAGATTGCAATATAGTGGAATTCAAAAAGGTTATCAAGTTTTCAAGGGACCGTAAAGCACACCCGAGCATCAGAACCAAAGCCAATTACATGAGGTTGAGAGGAGAACTGACCAAGATAAACAGGGGAAACAGACTGAAATGTCAGGCTGTAAAGGAACAGTGAAAAACAATTACAGTCATAGAGTGATAGAGATGTACAGCAGAGAAACAGACCCCTCGGTCCAATTCGTCCACGCCAACCAGATATCATCACCATTCTAGTTTCATTTACAAGCACTTATCCCATTAAACCCTTCCTATTCATACACCCATCCAGATGCCTTTTAGATGTTGTAATTTTACTAGCCTCCACCACTTCCTCTGGCAGTTGATTCCATACACACAACACCCTTAGCGTGAAAAAGTTGCCCCTTCGGTCCCTTTCAAATCTTTCACCTCTCAGCTCTGAACTTATGCCCTCTAGTTCGGGACTCCCCCATCCCAGGGAAACGACCTTGTCTGTTTATCCTATCCATGCCCCTCCTGACTTACAAATCTCTATAAGCTCACCCCTAAGCCTCTGACACTCCAGGGAAAACAGCTCCAGCCTGTTCAGCCTCTCCCTGTAGCTCAAATCCTCCAACCCTGGCAACATCCTTGTAAATCTTTTCTGAACCCTTTGAAGTTTCACAACATTCTTCCAATAAGAATGAGACCAGAATTGCACGCAATATTCCAACAGGGGCCTAACGAATGTCCTGTACAGCCGCAACATGACCTCCCAACACTTACACTCGATACTCTGACCAAGAAAGGAAAGCATACCAAACGCCTTCTTCACTATCCTTTTTACCTGCGACTCCACTGTCAAGGAACTATGAACCTGCACTCCAGGTCTCTTTGTTCAGCAACACCCTAAGACCTTACCATTAAGTGTACAAGTCCTGTGAGGATTAGCTTTTCCAAAATGAAGTACCTCACATTTATCTAAATTAATCTCCATCAGCCATTCCTCACTCCATTGCCTCCTCTGATAAACAGGAGACAGTGAGGTCTGCAGATGCTGGAGATCAGAGTCTGTTGCTGGAAAAGCACAGGTCAGGCAGCATCCGAGGAGCAGGAAAGCCGTCGTTTCGGGCTGGAGCCCTGCATCAGGAATGAGGCTGGAAGCCTCGGGTGTGGAGAGATAAGTGGGAGGGGGTGGGGCTGGGGGAAACGTAGCTCAGAGTGCAGTAGGTGGTTGGAAGAGTGTGAGGTCAGAGAGGAGGGGAGAGCGGATTGGTGGGAAGCACAATGACAGGTGGAACAGGTCATGAGGGCGGTGCTGAGCTGGAAGGTTGGAACTGGTGTAAGGAGGGGAAGCAAAAATGAGGAAACTGGTGAAGTCCACATTGATGCCATGGGGTTGAAGGGTGCCAAGGCAAAAGAAAAGACGTTCTTCCTCCAGGCGTCGGGTGGTGAGGGAGTGGTGGTGGAGGAGACCCAGGACCTACATGCTCTCGGCTGAGTGGGAGGGGGAGTTGAAATGTTTGGCAACAGGGCGGTGGGTTGATCTTCAGGTGTCCTGGAGGTGTTTTGTAAAGCGCGCTGTGAGAAGGCGATCTGTCTCCTCATCACCTCGACACTGGGGACACGGGACACCTCCTCGCACAGCACTTTAGAGAACATCTCCGGACACCTGCACCAATCAACCCCACCGCCCTCTTGGGCAGGATTCAAACCTGTGTGGGCAAGCCCCAATGGATTTCTAACCCATCGCCTAAACCACTCGATGACGACTATATGCTTACAGAGGTTGCAGAGCTAAGGAGGATTGTAGGGACTGGAAGAGGTTTCACAGTTTGAGTGCAGTGGGGATTGGAGGAAAATACCAAAATAAGGAGGATTTAAGATTGGAGGATTCTGCAGAAAAACTTTACAGGGTTAATGCAGGATTCTTGACAGCGTGGTGTAACAGAAACATCTCAGGGTCAACGTCCAGAGATCCTTCAAATTTGTCACCCAAGTTGTTAGGTTTGATAAGAAAGCCAATGATGTGTCGGCTTTCGTTAGCAGGAGGCTTGAGTTTAAGAGCTGTGAGGTTATGCTGCAGCGCGATATAGACCACAATTAGAATATTGTGTTCAGTTCTGGTTGCCTCATTACAGGAGAAATGTGGAAGCTTTGGAGAGAGTGGAGAATTATCAGGATGTTTCTTGGACTGGAGCGGAGGGCTGATGAAGAACGGTTGAGGGAATCAGGGATTTTCTGTTTGGAATGAAAAAGGATGAGAAGTGACTTGATAGAGGCGTATGAGATGATGACAGGTAGACATAGAGTGAGTGGTCTGAAATTTTTCCTATTACGAAAACGGCTGTAACTAGGAGGCAAAAATTATAGGGCAATTGGAGGAAGGTTGAGGGGAGATGTCAGAGGTAGCTTCTTTACACAGAGTGTGGTGAGTGAGTGGAATGCATTGCCAGTGTTGGTGGTGGAGTCAGATACATTAGGGACATTTAAATAACTTTTGAATAGGCACATGAATGATAGCAAAATGAATTTCTCAAAATGGAGACCTGTGATTAGTGGTGTTCAACAGGGATCCGTGCTGGGCCCACTGTTGCTTGTGATACATATCAATGATTTGGAGGAAGTTTCCTTGATTAGCAAGTTTATAGATGACACTAAGATTGGTGGAGTAGCAGACAGTGAAGGGGAATGTCAGATAATACAGCAGAATATAGATAGATTGGAGAGGCGGGCAAAGAAAGGGCAGATGGAGTTCAATTCAGGCAAATGCGAGGTGATGCATTTCGGAAGATCCAATTCAAAAGTGTTGGATCAACTATCCAGTAAAGGGAAAGATCCTGGGGAAAATTGATGTACAGTGAGATCTGGATATTCAGGCCCATTGTTCCTTGAAGGTGGCAATGCGGGTCAGGAAAGTGGTCAAGCGAATACAGCATGCTTTCCTTCATTGGACGGGGTGTTGAGTACAAGAGTTGGCAGTTCAAGGGACATTGGTTTGGCTACATTTAGAATATTGTGTACAGTTCTGGTCACCACATTACCAAAAGGATGTGCATGCTTTGGAGAGGGTGCAGAGGAAGTTCACCAGGATGTTGCCTGGTATAGAGGGCACTAGCAATGAGGAGAGAATGAATAGATTCGGATTACTTTCATTATAACGATGAAGGTTGACTGGGGACCTGATTGAGGTCTGAAAAATCATGGGATGTATAGACAATGTGGAATTCAAAAAGCTTTCTTCCCCCAGTGTGGAACTCAATCAATAGGGGTCATGAGTTCAAAGTGAGAGGGGGCAGGTTTAGGGCAGATATACGTGGAACGTCCTTTATGCAGAGGGTGGTGGGGGTCTGGAACACTTTGTCAACGGTGGAAGAACAAGCGGGAATGATAACATCACTTACGATGTATCTAGACTGATGTATGAATGGGTAGGGGGCAAAGGGATACAGATCCTCAGCAAGTAGGTGACTGGTTTAGACAGAGGATCTGGATCAGCGGAGGCTCAGCGGGCTGAAAAGCCTGTTCCCGTGCTGTGCTTTTCTTTGTTCTTTGAATGGTCTGCAGGTTAGATTGATCTTAGAGTAGGATAAAAGCTTGGCACAACATTGAGGGCTGAAGGGCCTGTGCTGTGCTGTACTGTTCTGTGTTCTAAATAGGGAGGGTTACAATGGCAGGAAGGGGTTTCAGGAGGCTGGAGAGGATGGGATCTGAATGAACAGATACATTAGGAAGGCTTTACTAGGATTGTCCGAGGTAACAGAGACAGTAATGGTCTGATCTGGAGAAGACGACCCAGACTGGGAGGGTGTGGGGACTGGAGGTGGTTTCACAGGGAATGAGAACCATAGAGCCACAGGGTGGTACAGCAATGTGCAGGGCCTGCAGGAGTTCATGCTAATGGGGAGGTTGGGAGGGATGGAGCAGTTTACATGGAGAAGGAAGTTGGCAGGATGGAGTGGTTTACACAGACAGGGAGGGTTTTCAGTGAATGGAGCAGATGACAGAGATAAAGTGGGTTGTATAAACTGGAGGAACAAACAGAGATATGGAGGATAGACGTGACTGAAGATGTTTATAGATATAGGAACGTTTACTTCTGCAGATTATTTAGATGTGGAGGGTGTAGTGTCTGATAGATTTTCCAGAAGGGCAGTAATTTTGGTTGGAGACAGTTTCACAGATAAGGAAGCATTAGTAACCTCCTCCAGTTTGGTCAAAGTGGGAAGGGTTGTAGGGGAGGGTGACGTTTACACAGGTAGGGGCGTAAGAGCTGGTGAAGGTTATGGAGATGAGTAAATGGATGGAGATATAGGAGGAGCTTACATTAAAAGGGTGGGTGTTATCGATGGGATGATGTTACACAGATAGTGAGTCTGGAACTGGATCGGGAGAATCACAGGCTTTCAGTGGGTTCGACAGATAGAGAGTACTGCAGGGACCTGAGAGGATTGTTGTGTCTCCACCGAGTGATCGTGTCTTTAGGACTGGAAGAGGTTACGTAGATACGGAAACATCGAAGACAATGTATGTTTTTTTTTCCCTTGAACAGAGCCTCAATATCCCTCATGAACCAGGGATCCCTAAACCTGCCAGGTTTTCCCATCACTCGAACAGGTACATATTGGATTCTTGAGATCACATTTTTAAAAGCCTCCCATTTGCCAGTCATTCCTTTTCCTTCAAACAGACTGACCCAGTGGATGTGGAGGAGCCGGTGTTGGACTGGGATGGGCAACGTTAAAAATCACACAACACCAGCTTACAGTCCAGCAGGTTTATTTGGAAGCACTGGGTTTCGAAGTGCTGCGCCTTCATCAGGTGGTTGTGGAGCACAATCTTAAGACATGAATTTATAGCAACAGAAATGAAGTGTCATGGAATGTAATATCAAACACATTTAGTTGAAGTTTTCATCTTTCGGAATGATCACCTGGACTTCGAAAGCTAGTGCTTCGAATGAAATCTGTTGGACTATAACCTGGTGTTGTCTGATTTTTAGTTCAGCCAATCGACCTCTGCTTGATCCTGCCAAATAGCCCCAAATTGGCCCTACTCCAGTTTAAGAACTTAATCTGAGGACCTGTTTGAACTTTTTCAATAACAATGTTAAAACTAAGACAATTGTGGTTACTGGACCAAAAGTGCTCTCCGACTGACACTTCAGTCACTTGCCTGACTTTGTTTCCTGAGATGAGGTCTAGTGTTGCACCCGCCTGAGTAGAGTGGGGCTGTCTATATGTTGATCTCATAAACTTTATTGGACACATTTGACAAATACCACCCCATACGGGCCTTTTACACTCTGGGTGGTCCAGTCAATACAGGAGATGTTAAAATCTCCAACCAATACTCTCCTATTATTTCGAGAGGTACCTGCAACCTCTCTCTCCTCATCTGCTCCTCTAGTACCCGCTGGCTATTTGGGGGCCCAGAAAACGATCCCCACAGACTGACCATCCAATTTTTGTTTCTAACTTCTTACCATATGACTTCATTTGATCACCCCAAAAGAGTATCCTCTCTAAGCACTGTTGTTCTGCCCTCGCTTATCAAAAGGACAAACCCCTTCCTCACTTACTTGTCCTTCTGTAGCTGCAGCTTCTGTATCCTGGAACACTGAGCTGCCAGTCCTGCCCTTCTCTCAGCCGGGTTTCTGCAGCCACACAGCCTCAGTCTCCAGAGCCAATCCATGCTCTGAGCTCGTCTGCCTTATCAGTCAGGCCTCGTGCGTTGAAATAAATGCACGCTAAACCAGAAGTCTTTTCCGTCCCTTGACTGTGCCCCTGGAGATGCTGCATAGGAAACTTGCTCTCAAAGGCTGATGCATTTTTCCTTGTCTGGTCAATGGTATCTCTCTTATTCAGAGTCCAAATCCCCTGCGAAACGTGTTTAAATCCTCCCCGCTGAACACTAGCAAATCTCCTCCCAGGAACACTGGTGCCCCTCTGGTTCAAGTCAAACACGCCCCCCCCCCTTGTTCAGGTCACCTCTACACCAGAAGAGATCCCAATGATCCAAGAACTAAAAACTCTGCCCCTCCACCAGCTCCTCAGCCACATATCCATCTGGCTGATCTATTTCTAACCTCAATGGCATGTGGCACTGGGAGTAATCTGGAGATCACAAACCTTGATGTCCTGCTTTTTAACTCTTTTCCGTACTCCCTGTACATATTTCACAGGATCCCAACTCTTTGACTAACTGTGCCATGTGGACGATGTGCACAATGACCTCTGGCTACTCATCCTCGCTTTCAGAATGTTCAGTAACCGCTCAGAGACACCCTTGAACCTGGTACCCGGGAGGCAGCACACCATCCTGGGGTCACTTCTTCAGCCGCACAGCCTCCTGTCTGTCCGCCTCACAACTGAGTCTCCTATCGGTATTACTATCATTAGAGAGGATCTGGCAAATAGAGACTGAGAGGACTATGTGCAGTTGGGTCTATATTTGGAAAGAAAGAGTAAGCTAAAGTGATACAGTGAGAATTCAGGGTGAGTGTGTTCATGCCGAGGGAATAGTAAAGGCAGCAAGTAGTTTGATAAAGAAAATACAGTGTAATAAACACGGGTGAAGCCATTCAAAAGTATAGGGAGTGCAAGGGGGCTCCTTGAAAATGAAGGACAAACAATGGTCATTAAATATCCTTGGTAGATAGTGTTAAGGAAAAGCCACAAGTATTTTAGCAATATAGTTAGAATAAGATAATTACTGGGGAAACAGTGGGGTCTGTTAGAAACTAAAGGGACAATCTGTGCATGGAGCCAGAGGAAATAGGTGAGGTCTTCAATGAATACTTCCCATCTGTATTCACACAGGACAAAGACATTGTAGCCGGGGATTTCAGTTGGGATTGTGCGGTTCTCGAACATGGTAAGATCAATAAGGCGGAAGTATCAATTTTTTTCACATGCATAAAGTTGGAGAAATCCCCAGTGCCCAATGAAATGTATCTCAGGCTGTTATGGGAGGGAAGGGAGGAGATTGCTAGGACCCTGGCGGATATATTTAATACTTTGGTGGCCACAGGTAAAGTGCTGAATGACTTAAGGACAGCTAATGTGGTTCCTTTGTTCAGGCAGGGCAGCAGGGATAGGCCAGGTAATTACAGAGCAGATAGTCTGACAGCAGAGGCAGGGAAATTATTGGACACAATTCTGAGGGACAGAATGAATCAACATTTGAAAAGGCATGGATCGATTAGGGATACTCATCACGGATTTGATAGAGCAAGATCCTCTCCCAAATATAGCTTAGATTTTTATTTGAAATTAGGATTGAGGATGTTGATGAGGGCAGTGCAGAAGATGTGGGTTACATGGAGTTCATTAAGGCATTTGACAAGGTCCCTCATGAAACGCTGGTC
Source organism: Hemiscyllium ocellatum (assembly GCF_020745735.1). Classification (NCBI taxonomy): domain Eukaryota; kingdom Metazoa; phylum Chordata; class Chondrichthyes; order Orectolobiformes; family Hemiscylliidae; genus Hemiscyllium; species Hemiscyllium ocellatum. The sequence continues at coordinate 9,111,263 of NC_083429.1, read as the reverse complement.
CAACAGACCAATGGGATACAAGGCAATTTGACAACCTGGATCCACAACGGTGGAGGGTTGGTTTTGTGTTTGAAATTCTTTCACCAGTGGGTGTACCACAGGGGTCTGTACATTGCTGTTTATTATAGAACATAGAAAAGTACAGCACAGAACAGGCCCTTTGGCCCACGATGTTGTGCCGAGTCTTAATCAGAATGTAAAATATAGTAACTTAACCTACGGACCCCTTAACTCACTGCTATCCATGTGCATGTCCAGCAGTTGCTTAAATGTCCCCAATGACTTTGCTTCCACCACCACAGCTGGCAATGCATTCCATGCACTCAACTCTCTGCGTAAAGAACCTACCTCTGATGTCTCCTTGAGACCTTCCTCCTCATATCTTCAAACTATGACTTCTCATACCAGTCAATCCTGCCCTGGGGAAAAGTCTCTGGCTATTGACTCTATCTATTCCTCTCATTATTTTGAACAGTATTATGTACATTATAACTCGATGTGAAAGCACAAGGTATCATTTGTCGGTTTGCAGATGACATGAAAGGTGAGGGTGTTGTCCACAGTGAGGGGGTCTGAAGGTTAAGAACAGAACAGGAGGTGAGAGAGATGGGGTATTGGAGTTTCTGGTCAGTGAAAACATTCCAGCAGTAATTAGATAGGGTATTCCTGGGGATCGCCCAGTGAATCTATAATAGTGCAACGGAGAAATGAGCCTGGGTCATCAGTTTGATATGACTGTAATACAGGCCCCCAACAGTCAGCGGGAATTTGAGCAGCAAGTATGACGGGAGATCTCAGAGATCTGTAAGAATGATAGTGTTGGAATGGTCGGGAATTTTAATTTTCCAAATCTAGACTCAGACTGCTAGATTGTTCACAGCTTGTTTGAGAGGAAGTTGTTAGACATGTACAAGAAAACTGTTCCAGTCAATATGTAAATGGTCGGACTGCAGGAAGAGGTAAAACCTGACCTCGCCTTGGTAAAAAAAAAGTAGGGAAAGGGACTGAGTTGTTAGTGGGTCCACACTTTGGCAAAGTGATCACAATCGTATTGGTTTGAAAATAGCGATGGAAAAGGACAAACTTGGTCCACAAGTTAAAGATCAAAAACTGGCCTTTCCTCAATCCAGATCGTAATAATAAAGAGCTTTTAACAATTGACCGTGGAGGCTATGTGCAGGTAAAGGGACGTCAGGCAGATGGGAAGCTTTCAAAAGGGAGTTAAAATGAGAGTTCAGAGCCAGCATATTCCTGTTAGTGTGAATGACAATGCTGACACAAGTAGGAAACTCTGGATGAATGGGGGTATTCAGGTCCTGGTCAACATAAAGGGGGCACATGTCACATATAGGCAGCTGGATTAAGGGAATCCATTAAAGAACATTGTGGGTGGAGTAATTCACTTAAGAGGGAAATCAGGAAGGACCAATGGGGACTACAAAAAGGGTTGGCAGATCAGGCTGAGGAAAATCCAAAGAGATTCTACAAGTACATTAACAACAGAAGATTAACTGGGGGCAGAGTATGGCTCCATGAAGATGAATGGGGCCATCCAACTGTGGAACCACAGGAGATGGGTGAGATCCTAAACGAAAATATCATGTTTGAACTTGCTGTGGAGAAAGACAGGGGATGTCAGGGAAATAAACAGTGATGTCTTCACAATACTCCACATAGCAGGAGGTACTGGAGGTTTTTAAATGCATATGACGGAGATAAGTCCCTGGGAACTAATCAAGTACATCCCAGGATATTGTGTGAAGCTCAGGAAGAAATTGTGGGTCCCATAAAGTGATTTTTCTATCACTGACAGCCACGGGTGGTGAGCATGGAGCCTGGAGGGTGACTAATGTTGTGCCAGTATTTAAGGAAGTCTGCGAGGGAAAGCCAGGGACATAAACACCAAGTAGCTTGATGTCAGTGGTGCATACATTGTTGGAAGCGATTCTGCAGGACAGGAGTTACATGCATTTGCAACGGCAAGGATTGATTAGGGATAATCAGCACAGCTTTGGAACGCTGCATGCAATTCTGATGGTCCTGATCTGGGAGGCGTTTCCTGTAACTGTAAATGGAGCAAAGATTGACGAAGATGTTACTGATCCTGGAGGATTTGACAGAATCGGAGAGGCTGGATAAGCTGGAAAGCAACATGGGGGAGGGGGGGGTGATGAGATAGATTTGACAGATAATGCAAATAATTTTCTATAGCATACAACTACAAAAAAGCAACTGGAGAGACACTAGGGCTCCTCAAAGATCAGTGAGGCCATCCAAGTGTCGAACCACAGGAGACGGACGAGGGCCAGAATGAGCATTTCATGTCAGAACGTGCTATGGACAAAGACAAGGGAATAAAGGGAAAGAAACAGTGATGGCTTGTAAAGAGTCCCCATTACAGAGGAGGTGGTGCTTGAGGTCTCCGAACACAAAAGGTAGAGAAAGCCTTAGCTTCTGAACAAGTGTATCCCAGAACATTGTGGCCAAGTAGTGGCAGGAACACGAGCAGAAATATTTAAATCATTGTCCTCCGCATTCCACAGGGGGTAGGTGGCTGAGGGGTGACCTTATAAAGATTTAGAAAACCATGAGGGGGACAGGTAAGTTGATTAACCAACGTCTTTAAACCAGGGTAGTGGGGTCCATAACTAGATGGGATTGAACTGCAGAAGGAAAAGGTGTTAGCAATTCTGGAAAGTGCGAAAATAGGTAAGTCCCCTGCGCTGGATAGGATTGATCCTTGGATACTATGGGAAGTCAGGAAGGAGATTGCCGAAACTTTGGCTTTGATCATTATGACATCATTGTCTACAGAAAGCTGGAGGATAGCAAATGTTGCCCCCTTGACAAAGAAGGGAAGTAGAGACAACCCTGGGTAATTATAGACCTGTGAGCCTTACATCGATTCTAGGTAAAGTGTTGGAAAGGCTTGCAAAAGAGGCTAGCATTTATAATCATCTGGAGAAAAATAAGTTGCTGAGGGATAGCCAGCACGGTTTTGTGAAGGGTAGGTCATGTCTCACAACCTTATTGACGTATTTGAGAAGGTGATCAAATAGGTGGATGTGGGTAAAGCAGATCTTGGTAGTGCAGACGAACAGAGACATCACTGTGTCCGTGTACATAATCGTTGAAAGTTGCCACCCATGTTGATAGGATTGTTGAGAAGGCATTCAGCGTGTGAGCTTTTAGTGGAACAGGGATTGAGTTTCGGAACCATGAGATAATCCTGCAGCTGTACAAAACTCTGGTGCGGCCACATTGGGAGTGTTGCCTATGGTCCAGGTCACCGCTTTCCAGGAAGGATGTGAAAGATTAGAAAAGGTTCAGAGGAGACTTACTAAGATTTTACCGAGTCTGGAGTGAAGGTCTTATGAGGAAGGCTGAGGGACTTAAATCTGTTTTTGTTCGAGAGAAGACGTTTGAGGCCAATGAATTGAGACATATAAGATAATCAGAGAGTTAGATGGGTTGGACAGTGAGAGCCTTTTCCTTCAGATGGCGATGCCGAGAACGAGGGCAGAGTGCTTTAAATTGAGGTAGATACTAATATTACTAAATACATATGGGACAGATGCCAGTGGTAGGTTCTTTACTCAGAATAATCGGGTCATGGAATGCATGGCCTGCAACAGTAGTGGACTCACCAACTTTAAGGGCATTTAAACGGACATTGGATAGGCATATGGATGAGAATGGACTAGTGTTGGCTACTTGGGCTTCAGATTGGTTCCACAGGTTGGCGTAACATCGAGAGTCGAAAGGCCAGTACGGCACAGTCATGTTCTGTGTTCTAGAGGGGATAAGTATGAGATGGGAGATGAAAGACTTAGATGGGATTGGAAGAGAACATTTTTCACACAGAGGATGGTGCAGGCATGGAATGAGCTTCCAGGGTAAGTGGGAGAGAAAAGTACAATAACAACATGTAAAAGACATGAGGGCAGGTACATGGAGAGGAGAAGGTTTGAAGGGATGGGGATCAAATGCAGGGAAACGTGACTTGTTCATGGACTCTGGTCAGCATGGATGTGTTGGATCGAAGGAACCGTTTCTGTGCTGCATGGCTCAGTCTCCAGTTAATGGAGGAGGAGAAGACGGCGGCACGGTGGCACAGTGGTTAGCACTGCTGCCTCACAGCGCCTGTAGACCGGGTTCAATTCCCGACTCAGGCGACTGACTGTGTGGAGTTTGCACGTTCTGTGTCTGCATGGGTTTCCTCCGGGTGCTCCGGTTTCCTCCCACAGTCCAAAGATGTGCGGGTCAGGTGAATTGGCCAAGCTAAATTGCCCGTAGTGTTAGGTAAGGGGTAAATGTAGGGTAGTGGGTTGCGCTTCGGCGGGTCGGTGACTTGTTGGGCCGAAGGGCCTGTTTCCACACTGTAAGTCTAATCTAAAAAAAGACCAAGATAAGGCACATGATAGACACTGACGCAAGATACAGCAATAGGGATGGTAGTCTGGAATGCAGTACATTTCAAATATATGGAGGGGCTATCGGGAAGAAAGGAGGTTACAGAGACAGGAACTGTTATAGGAGTTACAAATTATTGAAGACACTAGTCACCAAGACATGCCATAGATACATTGTTGCAGCCTAGTGAGTCTTAGTACAACAGAACGTACAATAGGTGTGGGCATTGAGCCTGGGGTGTGTCGTACTGTGCTCCCCCTCCAACACTGTGTCTATGTCATGTCTTGTTAGCCCATGTATGGAGCCCTCTCATTGCTCCCTGCTCTGTGCACTGTGAGTGACCTGACGTCACTGCAGGATTTATTGAAGGCTCCAGATCTCCCTGCCCTTTGTCTCTCTCTGGCTGACCAAACATCTTCAATGAGGTGATGGACGAGACACCCAGCAGCTTGGAAGCCTACTGAGTCAGGAAAGTGCTGAGTACCTACAGGAGAGAGAGAAATAGACAGAATGGAAAATTCGACAGATGCACTGAGAGGTACACATGGATAATAGCACTAAGTCACACAGATATCTGGAATATCACAGTCTCCATCCCTGGCCTGTGCTGTTGTGTCTCTCTGGAGTGGAAACTTCAATTGGCTCAGGATCTGGAGTAGCTGCAATAGTGAGAGACACTGACAGAGACTACAATTAGACCCATGCAGTGAGGGATACCACATGGAGCGATACTGAGTGCTATCACCAGACTGCTGGAAGATGTCACTATCAAACAATTGTGTCAGAAGAACGGGTCTTGCCTCATTGTGCTCTGGTATAACTGGTCAGGAATGAGCAACCTGTGAGCAGGTGAAGTGATGGCCTCATGGTATTATTGCTAGAGCATGTATCCAAAACCTCAGCTAAATGTTCAGGGGAGACAGGTTTGAATCCCACCATCAGAAGTCGGAAATTTTAAATCAATAATTTAAAAAACTTACAATTAACAATTCATGAATAAGTATGAAACCATTGCTGATGTCCAAAATAATCTTTGTTCATCAAAAAGACACTGGTCCTTTCAAGAAGGACATCTGCCCATCCTCAGGTGGTCTACATGATATACCCACAGCAAAGTGTTTGCCTCTCAATTACTCTCTGAAATGGCCGAGCAAGCTACTCAGCTCAAAGACATCTGGAGTTGGGGGTGGAGGGGGGTGGGGGGTTGTTGCAAGAAAGGCTGGTCATCCAGAGACACCCATATCCCACAAGTAAATAAAACCAATCCCATGGCACTGGGACCCAATAGAAACATGATGATAACAGAATCCTGGACATCATGTTAGTAGGTTTATGGACAGAGCTTTAGACTGCCAGAGAGGATGCAGGGACAGGATTCAAGTGAAAGGAGCTTTCCAAATGCAAAGAGAAAAAGTGAAGCATCAGAACAGCATGGGAATGTGACTGAAGACAAGCAGAAGGGAGTAGGATGGAAAAAGTTGAACTGAAACTGTACCTCAGTGAATAGGTTTGTGACAGAAGATTATGGGAAAGAGTAAATTATGTTTTTTTTGGAATGGACAAAGTATCTTCAAGAAGGTATATGGATTTGTGACACATAGACAAATGGGATTTAGACTCTAGAGAGATATGGTTAAAGGACGAACAAAAGGTACGAACATAAATATTCAATTTTTCACAATCGTGCGGGGTCTAAGGTAGAATGGGAAAGGACGGTTGGGTAACGCTGACAAAAATGGGTAACAAAGGCATTATAGAGAAAGCATGTGGCCTCAGATCATAAGTAGAGTCAGTCTGAATGTAAATTCTGGCTACTACTTGCCAAGGACACAAGCAGCCTAACAGTTTTAGTCACCGAACAGCATTTCATTGAATCATCACTGCATTAAACAGGAACGCATTGGAATTTTTAACAAAGGCATTGTGATCATTTTGGGAAACTTCAATAGTCACATAATCTGGGACAATCACACTGACAAGAGTGATATTGGAAGAGCAGTTCAGAGAACGTTTTTTTTCCCCTCAGTGTTTCTTTGAATAACACATTGTGCAACTGGCGAGGGACGTAACTGTCTCAGAGTGACCGCTGTGCGATGAAACTAAGTGAATGAGTAATGTCACACTGAGAGATCCTCCGGGAAATTGGGATAAAATGACATTTAATTAATTATAAAGCTTTAATGTGAATCACAGAATGGACAAGATACAACTGGAAACAAATTTGCCCATTTACATGGGTTTGAGAGGAGAACTGACCAAGGGTTAACAGGATGAACAGACTGAAATGTGTGTCTGTAAGCGAACAGTTGAAAACAGTTGAAGAACGGTGTAAAACACTCAACAAAAGGACATTCCATTGAAACAGTCAAAACCTCAGCAAGAAATTCCCTGCTGTCCCTCACTCAGGGCAAAATGGACCAAATTAGATTGTCAGGCTTAGAAGATCAGCAAACGCACGAACAATTCTCTAGCGAGAGAGTGTTTATGCCGTAAGTGTTAGAGGGATTGCGAACTGTCTGCCAGCAGGAGAGGGGCAGTGGGAAAGGGAATAGTTGTCACGGTTTGATGAGATGATAGGAACAGGGAGAGATGATGATGATCGAGCTGGTGAGAGTGTTACAGAGAGTAGTCAGGGCCTGAACGATGTTACAAAGCCAGTACGAACTGTTGCAGCTGGAGGGGTTTGCAGAGGTAGTGAGGAACATATGTATTTTTATTTGTTCATTCATGAGATGTGAGTGTCATTGCTAATTACCCAGAGGACAGCTCAGAGTCAGCCATATTGCTGTGGGTCTGGAGTCACATGTAGGCCAGACCAGGTTAGAATGTCAGATGTCCTTCCCTAAAGCAGGTAAGTGAACTAGGTGAGTTCTTCCTACTGATCAGGAATGCTTTATGGTGACCCCACTAATGTCCACCACAACATAACATCCCAACTCCTACTCTCAATGCTGTGACCAATGAAGGTAGCCATCCCAAATGCCTGCTTCACCAGCCTGACTACCTGTGACACGATGATCAAAGAACTGTGTACCTGCATCCCTGGGACACTGACTGACAACACGACCCAGTGCCTGAACAGTAACTGTACAAATCCCACCCTGGAGTTTTTCTCCAAAATGGACCACTTCACATTTATCTAATTAAACTCCATCTGCTATCCTTCAGCCCACTATCCCAACAGTACTATTAATCCTGTTTTTTCATAGTTAACCTTCTTCACTGTCTAGTATATCACCAACTTTAGTGCCACCCAAAAAACGTATTTACCAGGAAACTAATATTCTCATCCAAATCAATTATCCAAATGAAAAACAGCAGTGGACTGTTTACACCTCCAGTCAGAATAACAATATGTCTCCAACTACCCCAGTCTCCTACCGTGAAGTAAATTGTATATCCAGGTGACTAGCTCCTCGTGGATGTCGTATCTTTTCAACTTGATCAGAACGTATTACCCAGTTTACCAATAGGGACGTAGAACATAGAACAGTACAGCACAAGGCCCTTCGGGCCTCAACGTTATGCCGACCTTTTATCATCCTCTAAGATCAAACTAACCTACATACATTTCATTTTACTATCATCCATGTGCCTTTCCAAGAGTCTATTAAATGTCCCCAATGTACCTAACTCTCCTAACACCACTGCAGTAAATTCGATGCACCCATCACACTGTGCCGAACCAAACTCTGAAATCTCCCCTTAACCTTCTTCCAATTACCTTAATATTATACTCCCTTGTGATAGCCATTTCTGCCATGGGGGGAAAAAAGGGATTTCACTGTTCGCTGTGCCTCATTACTTGTTCACACCTTTACCAGGTCACCCCTCACCCTCCTTCACTCCAATGAGGAAAGCTTTACCCCCCTTTCTTCATAAGAAGTGCCTCCAGTCCAGGTAGCATTCATGTAATTTTCCTTTTTACTATCTCTAAAGCTTCCACATCCTTCTTGTAATGAGAGAACCAGAACTGAACTTAATATCTAAGTGTGGTCTAAGGAGAGCTCCATAGAGCTGCAGTATAGCCTCACGGCTCTGAAACTCAATCCCCCAGCTGAAGAAAGCCAATACAACATATTATTTCTTAACAACTCCATCAGCTTGGGTGGCAACTTTGAGGGATCTATGGACGTGGAACCAAACATCCCACTGTTACTTTACACTGCCAACAATCCTACTTTTAACCCAATATTCTAAATTCAAGTTACAACCTTCCAAAATGAATCACACTTTTTCAGGTTGAACACTTTCTGCCACCTCTCAGCCCAGCTCCCCATTATGTCAATGCCCCATTGCAACCTACAACAGCCCTCCACACTATCCACGACTCCACCAATATTTATGTCACTGGCAAACTTACTAATCCACTCTTCCACTCCCACATCCAAGTCATTTATAAAAATCACAAAGATCATGGTTCCGGGAACTGATCCCTGCAGAACTTGACTGGTCACCGAGCTCCAGGCTGAATGTTTTCCATCTATCATCACCCTCTGTCTTCTAGGGGCCAGGAATTCTGTATCCAGACAGATAGGTTTCCCTGTATCCCACGCCTCCATACTTTCGGAATGGTTAGAGGTAATGAGGCGTTGTATGAAAAAATGGAGAAGTACTGTGGGGACTGGAGATGGTTACAGTGATATCATGTGCTGAAGAGGCTGGATGGTAGGTCAGTAAGGGCTGGATGTTACAGACAGAGTGGGTTGTAGGTGCTGGACAAGATAACAAACATAAGGATTTTTGTAGTGTTGTGTCCACTATCCCCAAAACGCTAAGTGTCAAAGTCATTTTGGAAAGAGATAAGGATAGTGCAGAAGTGAAGGTGCCAACTTTGGAGAAGCCCCTAATCATTACAATATCACTGACACTGGGCATTATCATTATCATGAGATAGGATCTGGCAAACACAGACTGAGAGGAACTATTTGCAGTTGGGTTCATATTCGGATAAAGGAAGAAAGTTAAAGTGATACAGTGAGAATTCAGGGCCAGTGTGCTCCCAGAAGAGTGAATGACAAAGGCAGTAACTTCAGTGGATACTGGTCAAACGATATCGTGAGCTGGATAAAGAAAGTACAGTGCGATGAAAACAGGCGAAGCCCTTCAAAAGTATAGTGTATGCAAGTGGGGTGGTGGGGGGGGGTGAGGGGTTCCTTAAAAATGAGGGGCAAAGAATGGGCATGAAATATCCTTGGCAAATACTGTTAAGGAAATGCCCCAAGGTATTTGATCAATACGGTTTGAGGAAGAACAGTACCAGTTAAAGAGCTGCACCTGTTAGAAACCAAAGGGACAGTCTGTGCATGGAGCCAGAGGAAGTAGGTGAGGTCTTTCATGAATACTTCCCATCTGTATTCACACAGGGGAAAGGCACTGTAACCAGGGATTTCCGTTGGGATGCTGAGGTGCTAGAACATGCTAAGACCAATAAGGAGCAAGTATTAAATGTCTTCATAGGCACAAAGGTGGAGAAATTCCTAGCGTCCAATGAAATGTATCCAAAGCTGCTATAGGAGGTAAGGGAGGAGATTGCTGGGGCCCTGGTGGATGAATTTAATACTTTCCTGGCCACAGGTGAAGTGCTGAATGACTGCAGGATAGCTAATGTCGTTCCTTTGTTCAAGAAGGGCAGCAGGGATAGGCCAGATAATTACAGAGCAGATAGTCTGACAGCGGGGAGAGGGAAATTTCTGGGAACAATTCTGAGGATGAATTAACACTTGAAAAGGGAGGGATCAACTCGGCTGAGTCATCACGGATTTGGCAGAGGAAGATATTGAGGAGGAAAATGCAGATGGTGTGGTTTACGTGGACTTGAATACGTCCTTTGACATGGTCTCACATGGAAGGCTGGTCCAAAAGATAAGAGCCACTGGGATTCAAGGCAAGTGTGTAGTTTGGATATAAAATTAGTGAATAAACACCTTCATCTTTGATTTCCTTTCACCAGCGGGTGTACCACAGGGATCTGTGCAGGAACCATCGCTGGTTAGTCTGTCGAATAATAACTTCGATGTGAAAGCAAAAGAAATTATTTGCAGGTTTGCAGATGACATGAAAGATGAAGACGTTGTTCACAGTGAGGGGGATGGTCTCTCACCACAATCTGATGACGTTCAGATGATAATCTGAGCAGAGTGTAGTTCTGATCAATGAGGTCATACCCTGTGGGAGGTATGATAAGCGAAGGACAGACATAATGAATGGTTGGTCCTTGCGGAGTACTGAGGAACACAGGGACCTGAGTGGACAATTCCAAAGCTCCCTGAAGGTGTCAGCACAGGTGGACCGGGTGGGGAGGCACCTGAACTGGGAGCTGGAGTAGGGACCCATATCCTGGTGGGGCGAATTGTTAGAGTTGCTTGAGAGGATATAATCTAATCTGGCAGGGTGTTGAACCTTAAACAGTCGTAGGGTCAGAAAGAAGATTGATGCTGGTACATGAGTTAAAGACAGCAATTTCAACAGACAAGGCAGGCAAGAACATAGCAGGGAATGGGGGGAAACCGATGATTAAACTGCATTTATTTCAATGCAAGAGGCCTGACAGCTAAGGAATGTGAAATAGGGCATGGATTGGACCATGGGACTGGGATATTACACTTATTACAGAAACACAGCTGAGGGAGGGGCAGGGCTGGCAGCTCATTGTTTCACGGTAGAGATGCTACAGGAAACATCAAAGGGGAGGCAAGAGAGGATACAGGGTAGTGGGTTTTCATTGCAAGAATCATTGCAGCAGTACTTAGAGAGGATATTCCAGTGGGATCGCCCAGTGAAATTATGTTAGTGAACAGAGAAATAAGAATGGGTCATCGCTCTGACATTATTGTCCTATTGACCCCGAATAATCCATCACAGACTGAGAAACAAATATTTCAGGAGATCTCAAATATCGATCACAACAATAGGGTTGTTATGGTAGGGGTTTTTAAACTTTACAAACTGAGAATGGGGCTGTCAGTGTTCAGTGTTTGCAAGGGAGGAATTTGGTAATTGTGTTCCAGAAAACTCCCAATCAATATTTAAATGGACTGAGAAGAGAAATGGGCAAAACCTGACCTCCGCTTGGGAATCAAAGTAGGGAAAGGGACTGAGATATTAGTAGGAAAACATTTTGCCAAAGTGACCACAGTTCTATTAGTTTGAAAATAGCGATGGAAAAGGACAGGCCTGGTCCACAAGTTCAAGTAATAAAATGGGGCCAGACCAATCTTGATCTTATCAGCCAGAAACTTTCAAAAGGTGATTGCAGAGTCTATCTGCAGGGAAATGGAAGTCTGGCAAGTGAGAATATTTTAAGTGAAATAAACTGATTGAGCAGTGCCAGCATGTTGCTGTTTGTGTGCAGCTCAATGCTGACAGCATTTGGAAACACTGGCTTTCTATTGAGGGTCTGGTCAAGGAAAAGGGGCACATGTCAGGTATCGCCAGCTGGATCAAGGGAATCCCTGAGGATATACAGGGGCTGTAGGAATACACTTAGGGTGGAAATCAGGAATGCAGAAAGGGTGCAGGAAATAGCCTCAGCAGAGAAGGATAAGGAGAATCCAAAAGTGATTGTATAACTATATTAAGAGTAAAAGAGTAACTCGAGACAAAATAATGGCCCTTAAAGATCAATGAGGCAATTGATGTGTGGGACTGCAGGATATTTGTTAAGACCCTAAACACTTCTTTTCACTCCAGAACTTACTGTGGACAAAGACTGGGGAACTCGGGGAACAAGAGTAATATGTTAGACCACAATTGGAGTATTCTGCAATTCCAGTCTCCCTGCTACAGGAAGGATGTTGTGAAACGAGGATGTGCTCAGAAAAGATTGACAAGATGTTGGGGGTTGTTGCTGAATAAGCTGGGGTTACTGTCACTGGAGAATCGGAGACTGAGGGATGACCTGACATAGGTTTATATAAACCATGAAGGGTATGGATTGGGTAAACATTCATGGTCTTTTCCCAGGGGTTGTGTAGGGCATAGGTTTAAGGTTAGAGGGGAAAGGTTTAAAAGGGACTGAAGGGACAGCTTTTTCACGTACATGGTGATGCGTGTATGGAACGAGCTGAGAGAGAAAGTAACGGAGACTGATACCTTTTAAATGTTGTAATTGTATCTGGATGGATATATCAATAACAAGGATTTTGAGGTACATGGGCCAAATGCTGGTAAATGGGATGGATGTATTTAGATTTTCTGGTCAGCATGGATGAGTTCGACCGAAGTCTCTGTTTCCATGCTGTACATCTCTATGGCTTGAAAAGAGGGCATGTTATAGAAGAGGTGGTGCTGGAGGTTTTAAAACACAAAGGTATGGAAAGCCCCAGGACCTGTTTAAGTGTTTCACAGGATATTGTGGGATTCTAGGCAAGAAATTGTGGAGGTATTTGTACCATTGACAGCCATGTGAGATGGGCTGGAAGGCTAGACGGTGGCATAGTGGACAGTGAAGGAGGATTTCTAATATTACAAAGGGATCTTGATGATATGGGTGAATGGGCTGAAAAACCGTCGATGGAATTCAATCTGAATATATTCAAGGGAATGCATTTGGTGAAACAAACAAGAGTAGAGCTTATACAATTAATGTTCGGCCTCGGTTAGTGTTTTAGAGCAGGGGGACCTCCGGGTTCATGTTCATGTTCATAATTCTTGAAGTTTGCATCACAGGATGGATAAGACAGTGCTATTGCTCAGTCCATTGAGTGGAGGATTTGGGATGTCATGTTGAGATTTTCAGATGTTGGTGAAGCCTCTTCTGCAATATTCTTTCCAGTTCTGGTCGCCCAGTCACAGGGAGGATATTATTAAGCTGCAGGGGGTTCAGAAGAGATTTACCAGGATGTGGCTGCGTACGGAAGGCTTGTGTTCTTTAAAAAAGCCAATCCAGCCAGTCTTTTTTCACTGGTGCCTGGAGGATGAGAGATGACCTGATGGACGTTTATGAAAAAGGTGAGGGATGTAGATAGAGTTAATGACAGTTGTCTGTTCCCCAGGATGGGGGAGTCTCAAGTGGAGGGGCTACATGTTTAAGGTGAGAAGAGGGATCTCTCAAAAAAAAGACATGGGAGCTAATTGTTACACAGAGGGTGGTTTGAGTGTGGAATGAACTTCCTGAGGAAGGGGTGGATGTGGGACAAATACAATGTTTAAAAGACATTTGATTAAGTACTGGAATATGAAGGGGTTAGAGGGATGTGGGCCAGCAACAGGCAGGTGGGATGTGTTTAGTTTTAGGTTATGTTTGGTACCAACTGAAGGGTCAGTTTCCATGCTGTATGGCTCTATGACAAGAATGTGGTTTTATTTCATTATTTAAGAAAGGCTGCGATGGAAAGCCAGGAAAACAAAGACCAAATAGCCCAACATCAGTGGTGCATACGTTGTGAAAGTGATTCTGTCAGACAGGAGTCACATTCACTTGGAAAGTCAAGGATTGATGAAAGACAGTCAGCACAGCATTGTGCAGACAAAGCTGAAAATGTGTTGCTGGAAAAGCGCAGAAGGTCAGGCAGCATCCAAGGAACAGGAAATTCGACGTTTCGGGCATAAGCCCTTCATCAGACCCTGAGTAAGGTGAATACCCAAGGGTAGGTGAGTCCAAACCTGGAGGGTATAAAAAGGAGGTGAGAGAGGATTTAAAGAGGGAGCTGAGGGGCATCATTATCCACAGTGGATGGTGCATAGACGGAACGAACTGCCAGGGTCACATGGAGAAACAAGATCAATTACAACATGGAAAAGACATTTGGGCTGGTACATGGAGAGGAGAAGGTTTGAATGGATATGGGACAAACACAGGCTGAAGAGATTCGGTCAGTTTGGGAAACCTGGTCAGCATGGACTAGTCAGAACAAAGTTCTGTTTCCGTGCTGCATGCCTCTGTCTCCAGTTACTGGAGGAGGAGACTACCGGGATAAGGCATGTTGTAGACACAGAAGCAAGTTACAGAGATAGGGATGGGTAGTCTGGAGTGCAGCATATTTCAAATATGTGGAGGGACTATCGGAAATTGAGGAGGTTACAGGGAATGGAGCTGATGTAGGAGTTACACATTTTTCAAGACACTGGTCAATGAGACATAAAATAGATACAGTGTTGGAGGGAGAACACAGAACAGAAAGTTCCCTGGCAGCATTCCCCCCTCTTGTGGGAGGCCTGCATTCCCCTCTGATGCTCACTAAGACAGCACAGGCCTGGATTGATAATTGTGAACTCCCGATGCTGTCTTAGTACAACATTAAATAGAGGCAGTGATTGATCCTTGGGTGGGTCTGTACTGTGCTTCCCCTCCAGCACTGTATCTATGTCATGTCTTGTTAGCTTATGTTTGGAGCACTCCCATTGCTCTCTGCTCTGTGCACTGTGAGTGACCTTACCTCACTGCAGGATTTATTGAAGGCTCCATATCTCCCTGCCCTTTGTCTCTCTGGCTGACCAAACATCTTCAACGAGGTGATGGACGAGACACCCAGTAGTTTGGAAGTCTATGGAGTCCAGAACTTCCTGAGTTCCTACAGGAGACAGAAATAGACGGAGTGGGAAATTGGACTGATGTAGTGAGGGTTACACATGGAGAATGGCACTGTGTCCCACAAAGATGTGGAAAATCCTAGTCTCCATCCCTGGCCTGTGCTGTTGCGTCTCTCTGGAGTAGAGAATTCTGTTAGCTCAGGATCTGGAGTATCTGCAAGAGTGAGAGACACTTACAGAGACAACAATTAGACCCACACAGTGAGGGATACCACATGGAGAGAGACTGAGTGATATCACCAGAGTGATGGCTGATTTCAGGATCAAAAAAATGTGTGGGAAGATGCGTGGTGTCAGTGCTCAGGGATGAGCAACCAGTCAGCAGGCGAAGTGATGGCCTAGTGGTATTATTGTGAGAGCATGTATCCCAAATCTCAGCTAATGTTTGGGGGAGGCAGATTTGAATCCCACCATCAGAAATGGAGAAATTGGAAATCAATAATTTTAAAAAGTAATTAACAATCCATAAATAAGTATGAGACCATTGCAGATCTACAAAAAAAGCCCAAACACTTGTCCTTTAGATAAGGACATCTGCCGATCCTCAGGTGGTCTGCACGACGTACCCACAGCAAAGTGTTTGCCTCTCAATTACCCTCTGAAATGGCCGAGCAAGTTACTCAGCTCGGAGGCAGCTCGGGCTGGGCAAGAAAGGCTGGTCAGCCAGAGACACACATCACATTTTTTAAAAAATCCATAAAGGTTGGTCCAATTAGAACTGTGCTGGGACCAGGGTCCCGGCCAATCGTATCGGTAGGTTTATGGACAGGGCTTTAAACTGACAGAGAGGATGCTGGGAAGGGGTCAGGTGATAGGAGCTTTCCAAATGCAAAGAGAAAAGGTGAAGCATTGGAGCAGCATGGCAATGTGGCTGAAAACAATCAGAAAATAACAGGATGGGACAAAGCTGAACTAAAGCGGCACATCAGCAAATTGGGCTGTGACAGGAAATTGTGGCAAAAAGTAAACTATGTGTTTTTGTCAAATGGACGAAGTCTCATCAATAAGGTAGATGGATTTGTGACACAGAGATAAATGGGATTTAGACACCAGAGAGACGTGGTTACAGGGCAAACGTAAGTGTTCAATGGTTTACAATCTTGTGTAAATTCAGGCAAATGGACAACGTTACCAATAATGGATAACAAAGGCATTACATTGAAAAGCATTTGGCCACAGATCATGAAGTAGAGTCAGTCTGAATGTAAATTCTGGCTACTACTTGCCAAGGACACAAGCAGCAGAACAGTTTTAGGCATTTCATTGCTCATCACTGCATTAAACAGGAACTCGTTGGAATTTAAAAAAATAAACACATTGTGATAATTTTGGGAAACTTCAATATTCATATAATCTGTAATATTCACAATGGTAACAGTGATATTGGTAGGCAGTGCGGAGATTTTTTTTCTGTGTATCTTTGAATAACACATTGTGCAACTGGCTAGGGACATAACTGTTGTGTGATGAAACTTAGTGAATAAGTAATGTCACCTGGGTAGATCCTCTGGGAAATTTGGATAAAGTGTAGTTTAAAGAAATATAAAGTTTTAAAGTGACTCACAGAAAGAACAAGCTACAACGAGAAACAAAAATAGCCAATGACATGAGTTTGAGGGGAGAAGTGGCCAAGGTAAACAGGCTAAACAGACTGAAACGTGAGTGTGTAAACGAACAGTGGAAAACATTTGAAGGAACAGTGTAAAACACTCAACAAAAGGACATTCCATTGAAACAGACAAAACCTCAGCAAGAAATTCCCACCTGTCCCTCACACAGGACAAAATGAATCATATTAGATTATCAGACTGAGAAGATCACCAAAAATTACTTAAAAGCCTGAAGTGAGAGAGTGTTTTAGGAGTAAGTTTTAAACGGATTGCAAAGGGTCTGCTAGCAGGAGGAGGGCAGTGGGAAGGGGAATCATTGACACTATAGGAACAGGGAAACGTGAAGGTGCTGGTGGTGCTGAGAGTGGTCAGGGCCTGAACGGTGTTACAAAGCCAGTACGGATTGCTGCAGAGGGAGAGGTTTGCAGAGTTAGGAAAGGAAGGTATGTACTTTAGGGTGTAGGTTTGCTCGCTGAGCTGTAGGTTTGATATCCAGACGTTTCAATACCTGGCTAGATAACATCATCAGAGGCGACCTCCAAGTGAAGCAAGCAAACCTACACCCTAAAACTTAACCTGAACTACAAACCTTCACAAACCTTGCAAGTTATGTACTTTCATTTATTCATTCATGGGACGAGGATGTCACTGATGGGGCAAGGAATCTTTGCCCCACTGCTAATTACCCAGAGGGTCGCTCAGAGTCAGCCATACTGTTGTGTGTCTGGATTCACATGTCGGCCACAGCATGTTAGAATGTTCGGTGTTCCGGACTAAAGGAAGAAAGTGAACCAGATCAATTCTTCCTACTGAACAACAATGGTTTCATGGTGGCCACACCATGACATCCCAACTCCTACTCTCAATGCTCCGACCAATGAAGGTAACAATCCCAAACGCCTGCTTCACCAGCCTGTCTACCTGTGACACCACTTTCAAAGAACTGTGTACCTGCATCCCTGGGTCTCTTATTGACAACACGACCCAGGGCCCGAACATCAGCTGTACAGGTCCCACCCTGGTTTGTTTCATCAAAATGGAGAATTTCATGTTTATCTAATTAAACTCCATCTGCTATTCTTCAGCCTACAATCACCCTGTCATGCCAATACTGCTCATCACCAGTCCTCTTCCTCACCAGTCCTCTTCATCACCAGTCTTCTTCATCAGCAGTACAGTTCTTCCTGTTTTATCATCAATATCCTTCTTCACTGTCCACTTTGCCACCAATTTCAGTGTCACCCAAGAACCTTACTTACGAGGAAACCAATAATCCCATCCAAACCATTTATCCAAATGACAAACAACAGGGGACCCACTGCACCGCTGGTCACATGCTTCCAGTCAGAAAAACAACATGTCTCCCATCACCCTCTGTCTCCTACCATCAAGCCAATTGTGTATCCAGTTCACCAGCTCCTCCTGAATGCCATATCCTTTTACATTGATCTGAATTTTATTGCCCAGTTTACCATACAGACACAGAACAGTATAGCACAAGACCCTTCGGCCATGATGTCATGCCAATCGAATGTTTGAACGTAAAATCTAGCTAACCCACATGCTCTTCATTTTATTATCATCCATGTGCCTATTCAGAAGTATATTAAATATCCCTAATGCATCTAATTTTACTGCCACCGCTGGCAGTGCATTCCACTCAGCCACCACTCTGTATGTAATGAACCTACCTCTGAAATCTCCCGTTAACCATCCGCTAATCACCTGAAAATTATACCCCCTTGTAATAGCTATTTATGTCAGGGCAAAAATGTCTCTCACTATTCCCTCTCTCTGTGCCTCTCATCATCTGTTCACCTCTACCAGGTCGCCTCTCACCCTTCTTCACTCCATTGAGAAAAGCCTTCGCTCCCTCAACCTTTCTTCATAAGACATGCCCTCCAGTACAGGCAGCATCCTGGTAAATCTCCTCTTTACACTCTCTAAAGCTTCCACATCCTTCCTGTAATGAAAGGATCAGAACTGAACCCAATATTCCAAGTGGGGTCTAACCAGGGCTGTAGAGAGCTGCAGCATAACATCACCACTTTAAAACTAAATTCCCCAGCTAATGAAATCCAACACAACATATTCCTTCTTAACAAGGCTCTCAGCTTGGGTGGCAACTTTGAGGGATCTATGGACTTGGAAACCAAGATCCTTCTGTTTCTCCACACTTCCAAGGATCCTGTCTTTAATCCCACATTCTGCATTCCAATTCAGTCTTCCAAAATGAATGACTTCACACTTTTCCAAATTGACCTCCATCTGCCACTTCTCAGCCCAGCTCTGCATCCTGTTATTGTCCTGTTGCAACCTACAACAGCCCTCCACACTATCAACCACTCCATCAACCTTCGTGTCATTGGCAAACCTACTTACCCTCTCTTCCACTCACACATCCAACTTATTCACAAAGCCACAAAGAGCAGAGGTCCTGTAACCACTCCCTGCAGAAAACCACTGGTCACTGAGTTCCAGGATGAATTGTTTTTATCTATCATCACCCTCTGTCTTCTGAGGGCCAGTAATTCTGTATCCAGATAGAGAGTTTTCCCTGTATCCCATGCGTCTGTACTTTCTGAATGAGCCAAAAATGTGTTTTATCACATTCTCAAAAGATTCACTCAGACTTGTAAGGCATGACCTGCCCCTTACACAACCATGATGACTATCTCTAATCAAACTATGGTTTTCCAAGGAATCATAAATCCTGTCTCTCAGAATCCTCTCCAATAACCTGCACACCACAGACATAAGACTGACAGGACTGTAATTCCTAGGATTATCCCTATTCATTTCCCTGAACAAGGGAATACCATTTTCCTGCCTCCAATTATCTGGTAAGACTCCAGTGGACAGTGAGGGTGCAACGGTCATTGCCAAGTGCACAGCAATCTCTTCCCTCACTTCGTGTAGTAACTTTGGACGCATCCAGCCTGGTTCAGTGGACTTATCTATCCTTATCTTTTACAACATTCTCATCACATCCTCATTCTTAACATCCACCTGTTCACGTTCATCAGCCTGTTTCACACTGTCCTCACAAACAACAAGGTCCCTCTCAGTAGTGAATACTGAAGCACAGTATGCATTAAGGACCTCCCTTACCTCCTCCGACTTCAGGCACAAGTTCCCACCACTATCCCTGACAGGCCCTACACCCACACTAGCCTTGCTCTTGTTCCTCACATAAGTGGAGAATGCCTCACGGTTTTCCTTAATCCTTCCCAACAAAGCGTTTTCATGCCCCCTTCTAGCTGTCCTAAGTCCATTCCGCAGTTCCTTCCTGGTACCTTCAGAGAATCCCGATAGTGTGGAAACAGTCCATTGGGCCCAATACCTCCATATCAACCCTCCAAACGGTACCCCAGCCAGAACCACTCCCCCAACATAATTCTCTCCATTTGCCGTGACTAATGCACCAATCCTACACATCCCTGAACACTATGGGTAATTTAGCATGCCTGAGTCACCTAACATGCACATCCTTGGGCTGTGGGGGAACCGGAGCACCTGGAGGAAACACACGTAGACACGGGGAGAATGTGCAAACTCGACACCTGATAGTCACCTGAGGCTGGAATCGAAATGGAGTGTGTGGTGCTATGAGGTAGCAATGCTAACCACTGGGCCATCGTGCTGCTCCATGTTACCCTCGAGAAACCTTTCTGACCATTGCTTCCTCAACCTAAAATAAGCTTCCTTCTTCCTCTTGACTAGATGCTAAAGTCCATGTGGACAATGTTCACTGTTCTGCCTTCACCTATCTCTTGGCTACCTCCTCGAAGAGTAAATCCCGTTTGTGAAACACTGTTTCCCACTCACAAAGCCATGCTGACAATCTTGAATCAGCCCTTGTCTTTCCAAATGTACGTAGCTCCTTTCTCTCAGAATCTCCTCCAACAACTTCCCCATCACTGGACTCACGGGGCTGTAATTTCCTGGCTTTTCCCTGCAGCCCTTAAATGATGGAACAGCATTAGGCGCCCTCCAGTATTCCGGTACCTCACGGTATCTGTTGATAATATAAATATCTCTTTCAGGGACACCGCAATCTCTTCCCTAGCTTCCCACAATATTCTAGCATAGCCCTAATGAGCTACTGAGAATTGATCTACCTTTATTTGTTTCAAGATTCCAGCACTTTCTCTTCTCTTTTGAGGATTCTTTCCAAGACATCACTATTTATTTCCCCAAGTTCTCGAGCTTCCATGTCTTTCTCCACAGTAAATACTGACAAGACTATTTTGTCTTAATATCTCACCCATCTCCTCTGGTTCCACACATCGATGACTTTATTGATCTTTAAGGGGCCCTATTCTCTACCAAGATGCTCTTTAGCCCTTATTGAAACTTGCATAAAGGCTTCTTTATGCAAATCAAATACACCATATCCCCTGTACCACTACACCCCTCCTACACACTTACAACTCTGCCATTTATATTCACACCAACACATTAAATCCAACAGGCTCAAAAACATATTCTCTTTTATAAAATGTGTTTCTAAGGGTCCAGGTATTTTTTATTGACCTATCCTTTCTCACTCATTTCAGCACGCTCCTGACTTACAGTTCTTGTTTATCAATCTTAAAAAGGTAGCTTATGGGGTCATCAGGCAATAGAGAAGGCAAATCAAATAGAGTTTAAAAACTGGGGAGATCTTGCTAAAATGATGCAAGATACCAGTCAGACCTAGAATATTATGAACAGTGTGAGTGCCCGAAGAAAAGATATTATTCCATTGGAGGCAGGTCAGAGAAGGGTCACTCGACTGATCCTGGGAATGGAGGGATTTTCCAATGAGAAGAGGTGGAGTAGATTGAGGTTGAACCCATTGAAGTTTAGAAAATGAGAAAGGAATGGAATGAAAGATTCTGAGGGGCTCTGATCGGGCAAATGCTGGGAAGTTAGAAAATAGAACAGTAGGTCACAGCAACAGGCCCTTCGGCCCACCATGTCTATGCTGTCCATGATACTATTCTAACTCATTCCACCTGCCTGCATATGGTCCATATCCCTCTATTGCCTGCCTGTTCATGCTTCTATCTAAATGCCACTTCAAACTTTGCTCACATTTCTGCTTCCACGACCTCCCTCGATAACTTCCCCTCTCTATGTAAAAAATAAACTTGCCTCACACATCTCGTTTAAACTTTCTCTTTCTCACCTTAAACCTCTGCACTCTAGTATTTAATACTGACACATTGGAAAAGTGAATCTGACTATCCATATTATCTGTTCCTCTCCCAATATTTGTTCCTGTACCTGGTCACCAGTCACCCTCTGATATTCTCACAAATCAATCCAACTTTGTTTAATTTCCTCTTACACCTAACACACCATTAAAATCCCTAACACAGGTAACGTGCTGATAAACCCCTTTTGTACGTTCTCCAAAGCCTCCCCATCCTCCCTATTGTGTGGAGCTGAGAACTGCACACAGTTCTCCAAATGTGGCCAAACAAACATTTTATACAGTTACAGCATCAGATCCATACCACTTTACCCAACGTTGTGACCGATGAAGGCCAGTGCTCCATTTGCTTTCTTTCCCATCGGAAACACTTCTGTTGCCATTTTCAGGGAGTTACTGACTTGCACCAAGATCCTTCTGTATATCAACATCCCTCAGGATGCGAACTTTCTTCTTGACTTTAACATGACCTCACACTTGTCCAGATTAAACTCATTTTGCCATATCTCTGCACATCTCTCCAACTGATCAGTAACCTCCTGCAACCTTGGATCTCCTTGCTCATTCACTCCAACTCCACCAATTTTCATGTCACCGGCAATAATTATATTTGTCACTTCCTTTCCTTTCAATTGTGAGAGAATCTGTAACCAGAGGGCAGAAAATCCCAGCAAGGGCTCACCCATTGAAGATGGAGATGGGGAGGAATGTCTTCACTCAGAGGGTAGTGACTCTGTGGGAATTCCTGACTGCAGGGGGCTGCCGAGGCTGGGTCATTAAGAATATTTACAGCAGAAATGGTGAAGTTTTAATGAATCTGGGAAACAAGGGTTTGGTGGAGAAGGCAGGAAAGTAGAGTTAAAGATAATCGGGTCAGCCATGATCTGATTGAAGGGCAGAGCATCCTCAATGGGACAAATGGCCTAATTCCTCTCTTACATCTCATGGTCCGAACTCAATAAGTCCTGCATAACATTATGGGTCTCTGCTCACAAAACTCCTCTATAATGGGATTTTTAGATACTTATTAATACACAGCATTTGATCTACAGTAGACAATTTTGTTGATGGCTCCTTGATGTGATGTTACAGAAAACCATCTCGTATCCAATCCAGGATTCCATCCATTACAGCCCTGATACTCATTGGTTATCCAGTCGGGATGGAGACCACCGTCACAAACAGTTACTGTACTGCCCTTGCTACAATTACATTCAGTGTCCTGACTGTAACCATATTTACATTACCATCACTGTCTGGTGCCTATAAAGGAATTCCTGCTAATGGCTGCTGCTCTTGTTTATTCTCAGCTCCACTCAAATAGATGACAAATTATGATCTTCAGTTCCATGTGGCTCTCTCATTAATGCACTAACCTCATCCTTTACAACTTGTTAATTTTTTGCCTAGTTTGTCTCTTGGGACTAGATTAGGTTGGGATATCTGGTCAGCATGGATGGGCTGGACTGAAGGATCTGTTTTCATGCTGTACGTCTCATTGACTCTATGACTCCATCCCAACAACCCTTCAATATTCCCTCCCCAGCGACGGTCATTCTGCATCTACATCTCCGGAATGACAGTTCCATCATATCTGTTCACTGTCATTCCGTCTGCCTTATGGCGAATGCAGGGAGTCAATCCTCAGTAGTGGGGTGTTGAACAGATGGGTAGAGTTACAGAGATAGGGAGGCTTACAGGGACTCGAGAATGTTAGTGTTAAATAGAGTTACATCTGGTCAAGAATGTCAGTGGGACAAAGGGGTTTGGGATTGGAGGAATTTACAGAGGTAGAGGGAGCTGGATTAGATTCTGGAGAAAGGGATAGGGATGGATGGAAGGAGAGGTAGGCAAAGTGAGAGGCACAGACAGGAGTGTGTTTCAGTCGGATAGTATTGTGTATACTAACAGAGATATGGAAGGTTGTAGTGACTGAAGACGTTTACAGATACAAGGCGGTTTCTAGGTTCTGCAGACTACAGAGATAGGAAGGCAATGGAGAATGCCAGGTTATTGGGTTGGAGACAGTGACACAGATGGGGACGGTTGCACAAATTGGAAGAGGTTCCTATGGTCAGGAGGGGTGTGGGATCGGGAACGAGGGTGAAATTTAAAACAATTCGGATCGAAGAATTGGAAAAAGATAAGGAGATTAAAAATCTTTCACAGCTAAGGAAGGATTGTAGCAGCTGCGGAAGATTACCTAAGTAGGGACCGATGGAAAGGTTAAAGACAAATACATTGACATGGAGGGTGGTGTTGGTAGGAGGAGCTGACAGG
This sequence comes from Hemiscyllium ocellatum, assembly GCF_020745735.1. NCBI lineage: Eukaryota > Metazoa > Chordata > Chondrichthyes > Orectolobiformes > Hemiscylliidae > Hemiscyllium > Hemiscyllium ocellatum. The sequence continues at coordinate 9,087,227 of NC_083429.1, read as the reverse complement.
GATAGACAGGACTGTCGGGGTTTGCAGGGATGAAGGAATTTATTATCTACTGGAGAAGGTTAGGGATTAGGGCATTAGGGGATACAGAACCTGAAGGTGACACAGAGAATGGTGTGGACTACAGGAGATTCCAAACAGAGGAAGGATTATCGGGACTGGAGAATATTACAGAGATCACGAACACAGCATGGGCCAGGATTGATGCCTGCGATCCCCTGTGCTGTCGCATTGAGGACCAGCACAGCAGAGGTGAGAGCAGGACCCTCACAAGGTGATGGGAATGAAGCCTAGAATGTTGCTGTTCCTTGCCCAGCTGTGTATCTATATCCCTGTCTTCCAGGTCTGAATATAGAAGTCTACCACCCTCACCCTGTGCTGTTTACTGTGAGTGATCTTACCGGCTGCAGGATTTACTAAAGGCTGTAGATCTATCTCTCCATCTCTCTCTGGCTGACCAAGCGTCTTCAATGAGGTGATGGGTGAGACAGGAATTCGGATTATCCTGATTACCTGCATGAGGCTGAGAAATAAACAGAATGGGAAATTAGAATGATGCAGTGAAGATAACTTGTGCAGAGTGGCACAGAGTCCACCAAAGATCATGAAAATCCCAGTCTCCATCCCTGGCCTGCGCTGCTGCGTTTCTCTGGAGTGGACAATTCTGTTGACTCAGGATCTCAGACCAGCAGTAAGATCAGAAACACTGACAGAGGCAGCAAATAGACCCACACAGCGAGGGGTAGCACGTGGAGAGAGACTGAGTGATATCACCAGAGTAGAGGAAGGTGTCAGGATTGCACAATGGTGTCAGAAGTTGTGGTTCTGATGTAGTGGAAACCACTACCAGTACTCAGGGAGGAGTCAGCCATTATATTGCGATGGGCTCCACATTCCTTGTCAATCATATGACCAGGATGATGCAGGTTGCTTTAAACTGACACAGATGAGGAGGGAGACGGCATAGGTGAAAGGAAATTCCCAAGTCCAAAGAGAAAGGTTGAAATATTGGAACACCATGGGATGCAGCTAAAGACAAACAGAAAGAAACAGGAAGGGACTGTGTTTAACTGAAATTGTACATCAGCAAATAGGTTTGGGAGGGAAATTGTGATTAAAAAAAAGTAAATTGCTGTTTCTTAACTGGAATGCATGAAGTATTTGCAATAAGTTACATGCACGTGTAACTGTAATTTGTCTAATCACAATCAGGGTGACATTTTCACGGGGTGAACAAAAAAGGTGAATCATTAATATCTGAGGTCAGACAACATTGTGGAAAGCCAGACAGAATGGGAAGCAGGATGGGGAACTCCCACAGTTAGAGATAACAATGGGATTACCAGCAAAATATGTGGCCTCAGATTATCAAGCAATAGGAAACCAAATTCTGGGTAATCAGGGTCAGAACACAAAAGTGGAAGGTCAGTGTTAAAGCCCCTTTACAGCATTACATTATTAGACACTGCATTAACAGGGAGTTATTGGAATTTGTAACAAAGGCACTGGGATAATTGAGAGGGAATTCAGCCTTCCTATCTCTTCATCTCATTGGTGATGGGTCACAGATGAGGCTAACTCTCTCCCACTCTCAGGGGGAGTCTGTAGGTGGCTGTACAGACCGATGTGGCCTCCCATAGATTCTGTTACACTTGGGGGTAACAGGTTGCCGTGGAAAGGGGTGGGTGGGGCGTTGTTGTGACAGCATGCTCCCTGTGCTCTTTTCTCCTGGATTCCCCTTTTTCCCAACAAGTCTTGAGGTACTTGATACTGTCCCAGTGCTCCTCCTCCACTTCGGACGGTCTTGACCCAGTTATTCCCAGGAGTTACCAGATTTTATTAAGAGATGAAAAAAAACTATCAATTCTGAAGAAGCCAAAGCTTAGAAATGTGGACGCATTTTTTAAAGAGATCGCCAGGGATTCTCCTTGCAGGAGGAGTGCAGTAGGAAGAGGAAACGTTGCCAGCGTTTAATCAGAAGATCGGAACAGGGGGAAATGAAGGTGCTGGAGGTGGTGAGGGTGTTACAGAAGGGGCAAAGGCCTGAACAATGTTACAAAGACGGAATTGCTGTAGCTAGAGCTGCTTGCAGAGGTAGGGATGGACATACGTATTTTTCATTGATTTCTTCATGGCCTGAGGATGTCACCGGTTGGACCAACATACATTGCCCTCCTGCTAATTGCCCAGAGGCAGCTCAGAGTCAGCCATATCGCTGTGGGTATGGAGTCACCTGTAGGGCAGACCAGTAAGAATATCAGATGTCCTTCTGTAAAGGACATTTGTGAACAAGATAAGTTTTTCCAGATAACCAACAATGCTTATATGGTGACCTTTTGAATGTCCAGTACAGATACAATCTGACTCTTCTACTCGCAATGCTGTGACCAATGAAGGTCACCATCCCAAATGCCTGCTTCACCAGCCTGTCTACCTGTGACGCTACTTTCAAAGGACTGTGTACCTGCATCCCTGGGTCACTGGTTGAAAACACTACCCAGGGCCCAAACATTAACTGTACAAGTCCAGCCCTGGTCTGCTTTACCAAAATGCAACCCTGTGCATTTCTCCACCTGCTATTCCTAACCTCACTGACCCAGCAGTACTGTTGATCCCATTGTACTCTTCAATAACTCTCTTCACTGTCCACTTTACCACTAATTTCAGTGTCACTCACACACTTGCTGACCATAACTCCTGTATTGTCATCCAAACTGTTTATATAAATGATACAAAACAGTGACCCAGCACCGAACCCCATGGTACACGGTTGGTCACAGGCCTGTAGTATGAGCAGCAACCCTCTATGAGCATACTCTGTCTCCGACCGTCAATCCAATTGGTATCCAGTTGGTGAGCGCTCCCTGGTTATATGTGATCTAAACTTATTAACCAGTCTGCCATGCAGAACATTGTCAAAGGCCTTGCTAAAGATCATTTGGACATCATTTACTGCTCTGCTTTGATCTGTCACTTGTCTACCTCTCCACTCAGGTTTGAGGCATGATTTCCCGTGCACAAAATCATGCTGATGATCATTAATCTGTCCTTGCTTTTCCAAATGCATGATGATCCTTTCTCTCAGAATCATCCCCAACAACTTACCCACCTCTACCATCAGTCTCACTGGTCTGGAGTGGCTGTCGATGACACAAACATCTCTGCGAGGGACCCGGTAGTTTCCTCACTAGGCACTGGGATACATCTGATCATGTCCCAAGGGTTTTTTTTAACGTTTTGCATTTTTAAACATCCAGCACCTCCTGTTCTCCAATGTGAACTCTGTTCAAGATATCACTAAGTATTTTCCCAAGGTCTCGAGCTTCCAGCTCTTTCTCCAAAGTAAATCCTAACGCAAAATATGTGTTCAGTGTCTTCCCCTTCTGCAGTGATTCCACACAGACAGCCTCATTGACCTTTCCGGGGCCCTATTCTCTCCCGAGCTCATTTTTAGCCCTTGTTGAAACTTGTCAAAATGCTTCTGAAATTTCAAATATCCCTCTACTGCAACTAGCCTCCCACACCCTTATCTATTCTGCCATTTAAGGCCACACCAAAATATAGAATCCCTTTTATAAAATCATGCATCTCCCATTGTTTCTAAGCATCCAGTTATCATTTATTGTCATATCCTTTATAACACATTCCAGCACGTTCCTGACTTACTGTCGAGCTAACACCGTTTGGTTTCAGACTGACTACAGAAAGGGTTGTGGCAGTTCTTGTGGATCAATGTGAAAAAGGGAGCTAACAGGGTCAGCAGGTAATAGATAATATAAATCAAATGCTGGCATTGATTACAAAGGGAATGGAGTCTAAAAATAGGGAGGTCTAGCTAAAACGATGCAAGGTACAAGTCAGACCACACCTAGATTATAATGAACAGTATGCGTGCCGTAAGGAAATACATTCTTGTATTAGAGGCAGGTCAGGGAAGGTTCAGTTGGCTGATCCTGGAGATGGTGGGATTTTCCAATGAGCAGAGGTGGGGTAGATTGGCCTTGAACCCATTGGGGTTTTGAAGAATGGGAGAGAAATTGAATGAAACATCCAGGATCCTGAGGGACTTTGACAGGGTAGATGCCATTAAGTTAGAAAATAGAACGGTAATAGGCCCTTCGGCCAAACATGGCTGTGCTGTCCATGATGCTATTCTAAACTAATCCCATCTGCCTGCACATGGGTGATATCCCTCTATTCTCTGCCTGTTCATTTTTCTGTCTAAATGCCACTTCAAAACTTTGCTCTCATTGCCACCTCTCCCACCTCCTGAGCAGCTTCCACCCTCTCGGTAAAGAAAACTGGCCACATTCATCTCACTTAAAACTTCTCACTCTCACCTTAAACCGAGGCGCCCTCGTATTTGATATTTCGACATTGGAAGAAGGATTCCGACTTTCCACACTATTCACGCTTCTCCTAACGCTATATACCTGTACCAGGTCACCCCTCAGTCTCCGATATTCTCACAAAACAATCCCATTGCGTCCAACCTCCTGACAGTAAACACAATCTCATCCAGGCAACATTCTGCCAACCCTCTGTTACACCCTCCCCAAAGCCTCCACATCCTTCCTGTAGCGTGGCGATGAGAACGACACACAACCTTCCAAACATGGCCGAATGAAGTTTCATTCAGTCACAACATGACATGCAAACGTCTGTACTCAATACTGTGACCAATGAAGGTAAGAATACCATACTCCTCCTTTACCACCACATCCTACTGTGTTGTTATTTTGAGGGAGCTACGGATTTGGATCCATGGTCATCTGTTTATCAATGTTTTCAATTGGTCAATTAGTGTACTTCTCTCTTCCATTTGACTTCATAAACGTATCACTTCACACTTGCCCCGATGAAATTTGATTTGCGATTTCTCTGCACAGCGTTCCAGCTGACCTATACACTGCTGCAACCTTTAACACTCCTCCTCACTATCCACAATTCCCCTAACTATCCCTGATCATTACATGCCTTTCCAAATGTCGTCTGCAAAATACTAAGCAAACTGCTGACCTTTTCATCTGAATCACAGATATAAATTGCACACAGACATCGCAGCACTGATCCTTGTGAAACACCATTTGCCACAGACGTCCAATCAGAAACTGACTACTCCACATTCCTCTGTCTACTATCACCAAGAAAGTATTGTATCCAACTTACCAACGAGCTTGGATTGTGATTTGATCTTCCAGATCCCCCTTGCTATTTGGAGGCTGTCCATTCAAAATGACTCTATATTTTGATTCCCAGATTAAATTGGCTGTCTCACTAAACCACTGACTGCATCCTTTCTTCACAACAAACGGGACCTTGTTTGTTTTTTTGCTGATCCTGCCTAAATCCCTACAACCCCTCAATAATCACATTGCTGTCATGGTCATTCTGCAGCCACACCTCCTTAATAACAGTTCGATCATATCTGTTCTCTTAAGTTAATGCTGTCATTCCATCTGCCTTGTTGCAAATGCATGGGGCGTGTCACCGAGAGAGGGACTTGGAGGGATGGATAGAGGTCACACAGTGGGAGAGATGTTTGGGTGCGTGACAATGTTGCAGGGTTAAACATAATTACAGTTGCTGCAGAATGTTCGCAGGAGAAAACATTTCATTGTTTGGAGGAAGTTAGAGAGATAAAGCGTCTTTGATTAGACTTCAGAGATAGGGATGCGTGCAGGGCTGTGGATCATTACATGCTCTTTGTTGATCAGGGTGTAGAAGCATTCACATGATTCCAGGATGTCATACATTTAACAACACTTGTGGGATCTGGAGAATATCAGAGTGATAGGGAGGATGGTATGGACTGGAGAATATTACACGGAAAGGGAAGGTGGTATGGACTGGAGAATGTTGCAAGCCCATGAAAGATGATATAGACTGGAGAATGTTGCAGGGATAGGGAGGAAGTTGTAGACTGGATAAAGTTAGTAGGAGAGATGATTTTATGCACTGGAAGGTACGTCAGAGAGAGTGAGTACTGTGCATGCTGCAAGGTACGACAGGGATAGGGAAGCTTGTAGAGACTGGAGGAGAGAGTCATCGAGAGGCTGGTGAGAGATCAGATTCACTTATGAGCATAGGATGTGCTACAGTGAGCAGAGCCTTTTGCAGATATAAACGAGGATACAATGGTCACAAAGCAGTCACACCTATACATATGTAAATTGGAACTGAAGAAATTGAAGAGATTACAGAGACTGGGAGTGTTGTATGCAGTGGAGTAGATTAAACTGATAGGGTCGGTTTTAGAGACTCAATACCATTAGGAAATAATGGGGTTTGCAATGGTGAGAGTGGGATTCAGCAAGGTGGATGATATAGACCTGAAGGAGCTTTCACAGATAGTGATGGATCTGGTGGGGTTGCAAATTAATGGGGATTGTAGAGACTGAGGTATTTACACAGATAAAGAGAGTATCAGTGCTCGGCAGAATTCACAAAAACGAGTCTGCAGGAGATGACAGAAATCAGAAGGGTTGTATCAACTTGATGGTGTACACAGACAGGAGAGGTTATGGGGATTGGAGCAGCTCACCATGGCAGAAGGACGCATGGAGACTGGAGATGTTGCAGAAAGATTACTATGTTTAATTGTATAGAACTCCACATAAGTCTGTCCTGGTTCTTTCTTTATGTTTCTGAACCGCTGTCGTTACACTTGTGGTACTAATCCATAAGCACTTACAATAGCCTGTTTGACATGTGCATAATCTCTTGACCACTCAGGAGACAGAGCTGCACATACCTCACTGGCTCTGCCTAACAGCTTAGACTGAACTAGCTTCACCCACAAGACCTCAGGCCACTCCATCTGTCTATCCAATTTTTCAAATGAAGTACAAAGGTCGTTGAAAGTAGAGTCACAGGTCGATAGGATAGCAAAGAAGGCACTTGGTATGCATTCCTTTATTGGTCAGAGTATTGAGTACAAGAGTTGGGAGGTCGTGTTGCGGCTGTACAGGACATTGGTTAGGCCACGTTTGGAAAACCGTGTGCAATTCTGGTCTCCTTCCTATTGGAAGGATGTGAAACGTGAAGGGTTCAGAAATGATTTACAAGGATGTTGCCAAGGTTGGAGGATATGAGCTATCGGGAGAGGCTGAACAGGCTGGGGTTGTAGTCGCTGGAGTGTCGGAAGCTGAGGGGAGACCTTACAGAGGTTTACAAAATTATGAGGGGCAAGGATAGGATAAATAGACAAAATCTTTTCCCTGGGGTTGGTGAGTCCAGAACTATAGGGCATAGGTGTAGGTTGAGAGGGGAAAGATATAAAAGAGAGCTAATGAGCAAATGTTTCACACAGAGGGTGGTACGCGTTTGGAACAAACTGCCAGGGGAAGTGGAGGAGGCTGGTACAATTGCAACAGTTGAAAGGCATCTGGATGGGTGTATGAATAGGAGGGGATTAGAGGGAGATGGGCCAGGTTCTGGTTGGTGCGACTAGATTAGCATGGACAAGTTGGACCGAAGGGTCTGTTTCCATGCTGCACATCTCTATGATTCTCTGACTCTAATTACCGAAGTTTCAAATCACTGCAGGCAGTTAATGATCGAGATAGAATTGTAAGGTCTTTTGGGGGTTACACAGTGCAGGAGGATTGCTGGGACTTGATGATGATGTATATGGAAGTAGGGTTGTCGGGACTGAAGCTAGGAACAGAGATAAAGTGAACCGCAGGGGATTACCGAGATCTGGAGGCTCGTGGTCTCTGGTGGAAGTTCCACGAAGAGGGATGTTTTGTGGAACAGCAGGACCTTGGGGAGATAGGCAGATTTGAAGGGAAGGGACTGGAGGGGTTTACAGATACATGGAGAAATGTAGTGACTGGAGCATACAGAGATGGTGAGGGCTGCAGAAGATGCAATAATTTGCAAGGTCTGTAGAAGCTGGAGAGGTTCTCACAGAAAAGGAGGATTGTAGGAGTGTGAGGAGTTTACAGAGGTAGGAGGTTGGAGCATTCTCAGTAATTAGTGGTTTGGAGCACTGTCCAGATTGGGGGAGGTTTCAGAATGAGGGAGGGATAGACCAAAAGGAAGCAGTTGCAGAAAATCGGGGAACATAAACATGTCACTTCGGTGTTGTGTCACTGAGGGTCATCAGGAGGAGAGTTGTCCTCATTAAAATGTACAGATCCTCAGGGGAATGGACAGGGTGGATGCTGAAAGGATGGTTCCTTCCCCTTTTGGGAGAGAGACAAACAAGCAGACTCTGTTTGACAAAGGTGGAGAAGGGGAAGTTGTCTTTTTCTTCCAATGGCCCAAAACTACTTCAGGTTTGTTCCCACACATCTCAATGGAAAGCAATGCGATAACATTGGTCATTTAGGATTGCAGGAGATACAAGACCAAGGCCAGGTTGGAAGGGCTGGAGGGAATGAGAGAGAAGGGACATGTTCAACAGCTGGAAGGGTTTCCAGGGAGTGGACACTGTTAGGACTGGAGAACATTACACGCTCATTCATGAGAGGGGGATAACGATATGACACAAGGTCAAACACAGCAGGAGGAACCCAAGCTCCATACCTGTCATTTACTCAGGGAGCTGCTCTCACCCAGTCTGGTGCCAAGCCCCACGTACAAACAGAGTCTAGATTAGAGTGGTGCTGGAAAAGCACAGCAGGTCAGGCAGCATCCGAGGAGCGGGAACATCGACATGGGGCAAAACATCGATTTTCCCGCTCCTCGGATGCTGCCTGACCTGCTGTGCTTTTCCAGCACCACTCTAATCTAGACTCTGATCTGCAGCATCTGCAATTCTCACTTTTGCCACAAACAAACAGCATGAGGTTTCCCAGTTCCTGGTGCTCAGAGCCCAGTGCACTCACCCCTGAACCTGTCGGTGAGGTATTTACACAGATACACATTCTCCAGAAACACTGCGTCCGAGCTGACATAAACTGGTTAACTGACACTCTACCGAGCAAAGACTATCCGCACTCAGATTCCCTGGTCATACAATCCTCTGAGTGATAGTCTGCTGAGAAGAACAGAATCCACGAATACCCATTGCATGGGTCAGGGTCAATGATAAAAGTTTCATTCTTTCAAAAATGACAACTCTTCAATTCCTGCATCTCACAAAGCTGCCATTTAAAAATATTAAAATAAAGACCATTCTAAACGAAGGCTTTGATGAGGTGAGCTGTGGTCAGTCCTGTGGATCTGGATGTTACCGGATATATTGAGAGTGCTTTCTACCAGAGCACCCAGGTCAATCTCAGGCACACAGAGAGAATGGGCAAATAGATTCACATCTGAACTCCCACCTCCCAGCCTGGGAACCTGAAGCTGTGCACAGCCATTCCGGTAAAGTCTCTAGAAACAGTACATCGGAGCTAGAAGACAGGAGGTTGGCTATCTTGTTGCTACTATTTAAGGAAGGCAGTAAAGAAAAGCCAAGGAGCTACAGACTGGTGAGCCAGACATCGGTGGGCACGTTGTTGGAGGGAATCGTGAGGGACAGGATGTACATGCATGAGTCAGGGTCAAGGAAATGCAAGGACTGATTAGGGATAGTCAACATTGCTTTGAGAGTGGGAAATCATGTCTCACAAACTTGATTGAGTTTTTTGAAGAAGTAACACAGAGGATTGATGAGGGCAGAGTGGTGGATGTGATCTATATGGATTTCAATCAGGCGTTCAACAAAGTTTCCCATTGGAGACTGGTTAGCGAGGTTAAATCTCACGGAATACGGGGAGAGCTAGCGAATTGGTACAGAACTGGCTCAAAGATAGAAGACAAAAAGTGGTGGGGGAGGGTTGGTTTTCAAACTGGAGGCCTGTGACCAGTGGAGTGACACAAGGATCAGTGCTGGGTCAATTATTTTGCATTGTTTACATAAATGATTTGGTTGTGAGCACATAAGAGGTATAGTTAGTAAGTTTGCAGATGACAACAAAATTGGAGGTGTAGTGGCCAGCGAAAGAGGTTACTTCCAATTACAATAGAATCTTGATGAGATGGGGCATAGGGCTGAGAAGTGGCAGATGGAGTTTAATTCAGATAAATGTGAGGTGCTGTATTTTGCGAAAGCAAATCTTTGCTGGACTTAAACACTTAATGGTAAGGTCTGACGGAGTGTTGCTGAACATAGAGATATTGGAATGCAGTTCATTGCTCCTTGAAAGCAGAGTCGCAGGTAGGTAGGATAGTGAAGGAGGCATTTGGTATACTTTCTTTTATTGGTCAGAGTATTGAGTACAGGAGTTGGCATGTCATGATGTTGCTGTACAGGACATTGGTCAGGTTACTTTAGGAATATTGTGTGCAATTCTGGTCACCTTCCTATTGGAAGGATGTTGTGAAACTTGAAAGGGTTCAGAAAGAATTTACAAGGATGTTGCCAGGGTTGGAGGGTTTGAGTTAAAGAGAGAGCTTGAATAGACTGGGGCTGTTTTCCCTGGAGCATGGAAGGCTGAGGGGTGACCTTATAGAGGTTTATAAAATCATGAGGGGCATGGAGAGGAGAAAGAGATAAAGTCTTTACCGTCAGGTGTTGGAGTCCAGAACTGGAGGACATAGGTTTATGGTTAGAGGGGAAGGTATAAGAGGCTTAAGAGGCAATTTTCTTTTCATGCAGAGGGTGTTACGTGTATGGAATGAGCTGCCAGAGGAAGTGGTGGAGGCTGATACAAAGACTTCTGGATGGGTATATGAATAGGAAGGATTTGCAAGAATATAGGCCAGATGCTGGTAGGTGGGACGAGATTCGGTTGGGATATCTGGTCAGCATGGACGGGTTGGACCGAATGGTCTGTTTCCATGCTGTACATCTCATTGACTCTAAGAACGGCTGAATGGTTCAATCAAAAATGATCTGTGGTTCAAATCATAACATCCTTCATGTTCCACATCTCATTCTTGGTCCCATCCTGCAGGTTCTAGCAATCCCGGTCCCTCTAACTTCCTGCAGGATCCACGTCCCTTCCTACATTAGTACCATCCTCCAGGTTCTGCAGCCCTTCCTACCTTTGTAACATGGCCCAGTCTCGACAACTCTTCCCTCCTCTGCAATGTTCCCCATAAGGGCACTGGAGGCCGGTGGCATTTACAAGAGTTAAGGAGGGATATTGGGACTGGAGGATTTTGCAGGCATTAGGAATATAGGGACTTGAGGAGGTTTCACAGTTCGTGAGTGTTGTAGGGACTGTGGGAAGTTACAAAGATTGGGATGGTTTCAGATTGGAAGATTCTGCAGAAAAACCTTACATGGGTAAAGGCAGGACTCTCAGCAGTGTACATAATCAGAGGGATCCGGTGTCCCTGAAGTTACCACCCAATTTGAGAGGGTGTTAAAAAGGCATATGGTGTGTTGGCTTTCATTAGCAGATATGGCTAAGACCCTAAACAAAGTTTTCACTCCAGAACTTACTGTGGACAAAGACTGGGGAACTCAGGGAACAAGAGTAATACGTTCGACCACAATTGGAGTTCTCTGCAATTCCAGTCTCCCTGCCATAGGAAGGATGTTGTGAAACTTGAAAGGGCTCAGAAAAGATTTCCAAGATGTTGCCAGGGTTGTTGCTGAATAAGCTGGGGCTATTTTCCCTGGAGCATCAGAGACCTTAAAGAGGTTTATATAAACATGTGCAGCATGGATTGGGTAAACAGTCAATGTCTTTCCCCAGGGATTGGGAAGTCCAAAACTAAAGGGCATAGGTTTAAGGTTAGAGGGGAAAGGTTTAAAAAGGGATCGAAGGGACAGCCTTTTCATGCACACGGTGATGTGTGTATGGAATGAGCTGAGAGAGAGAGTAAGGGAGACTGATACAATTACAACATTTAAAAGGTATCTGGATGGGTATATGAGTAAGGGTTCAGAGGTACATGGGCCAAATGCTGGTAAATAGGAAAAATGTATTTAAATCTGCTAGTCAGCATGGATGAGTTGGATCGAAGGGTCTGTTTCCATGCTGTACATCTCTATGACTTGAAAAGTGGGCATGTTATAGAAGAGGTGGTGCTTGTGGTTTTAAAACACGAAGGTATGGAAAGCCCCAGGACCTGCTTAAGTGTATCACAGGGCATTGTGGGATGCTAGGTAAGAAATCGAGGAGCTACCAGCAAGGGTATTTGTACCATTGACAGCCATGTGTGATGGGCTGGACGGCTGGAGGGTGACATAGTAGATAGTGAAGGAGGTTTTCTAATGTTACAAAGGGATCTTGATGAAATGGGTGAATGAGCTGTAAAACTGCAGATGGAATTCAATCTGAATAAATGCGAGGTAATGCATTTGGTAAGACAAACAAGGGTAGAGTTTATACAATTAATGTTGAGGCCTCGGTTAGTGTTCTAGAGCAGAGGGACATCCGGATTCAGATACATAATTCTTGAAGTTTGCATCACAGGATGGATAAGACAGTGCTTGGCATGCCTGACTATTGCTCAGTCCATTGAGTGGAGGATTTGGGACGTGATTATGATATTGTATGGACATTGTTGAGGACTCTTCTGCAATACTCTCCAGTTCTGGTCGCCCAGTTATAGGGAGGATATTCTTAACCTGAAGGGTGCTCAGAAGAGATTTATCAGGACATTGCTGGGTATGAAATGCTTGAGTTTGAAAAATGGCTGGATACATAGAGATTTTTTTCACTGGAGCCTGGAGGTTGAGAGGTGACCTTGTAGAAGTTTAAGGAAAAAAGTTGGAATATTGAGAGAGTTAATGGTCGTTACCTTTTCCTTAGGATGAGGGAGTCTCAAGGGGAGTGGCCACATTTTTCAGGAAAGAAGAGAGAGATGTTAAAAAAAATATAAGGGGCAAATTGTTACAGAGGGTGGTTTTGGTATAGAATGAACTTCCTGAGGTAGAGGACGGTGCAATTACAACGTTTGAAAGCCATTTAGTTAAGTACATGGATAGGAAAGGGTTGGAGGGATATGGGCCAGCACCAGGCAGCTGGGACAAGTTTAGTTTGAGATTATGGTTGATATCAACTGAAGGGTCAGTTTCCATGCTGTCCAGCTCTGACAACAATATGGTTTTGTTCCGTTATTTAAGAAAGACTGCGATGGAAACCCAGGGAACTAAAGATCAAGTCGCCCAATGTCAGTATTAGGTAAGATGTGGAAGTGATTGTGCCAGACAGGAGTTTTGTGTGTTTGGAAAGGCAAGGATTGATGAAAGATAGTCAGCACGGCTTTGTGCGTACAAAGTCAGGTCTCACTAACTTAATTGCTTTTGTTGAAGTGGTGACCGTACAGCAGGACCTTTGACAGGATTTAGCATGATATACAAGTTCATAAGATTAGATCACGTGATCAGGGACAGCTAGTCAACTGGATACAAAATTGGCTTGACGGTAGGAGACAGAGGGTGGTGGGAGAGGGTTGTTGTTCAGACTGGAGGCCTGTGACCAGCGCTCTGCTACAAGGATCGGTGCTGGGTCCACTAGTGTACATCATCTACATAAACGATTTGGCTGAAAATACAGAAGTCATTGTTAGTAATTTTGTGGATGATCAAGTTAATCGCGTAGCGGGCAGCGAATACCGTTATCAAAGGGGATATCGACCAACTGGGTCAGTGTACCAAGGCATGAAATATGGACTTTAATTCAGGTATTGAGTTTTGGACTAACACCGTTAATGATAGAGGCCTGGGTAGTGTTGTCAAACAGAGACAGACCAAGGGGTGCAGTTACATTGTTCCTGGGAAGTGGCATCATAGGTGGACAGGGTGGGGAAAGCAGCATTTGGTACACTTACCATCATTGGCCAGCGCTTTGATACATGAGTTAGAGATATTTGTAACATTGTCTTCAATATTTCCCTTGGACACAGGAGGCTTATAAGGGGTGACCTTATAAAGGTTTATTAAACCATGCAGGGAGTAAGAATGGTGAATAGCCAATGATAAATGAGTCTAAAACTAGAGGGTATAAACGTGACGTGAGAGAGCAAAGATTTAAAGCGGGAGCTGAGGAGCAACATTATCCACAGAGGATGGTGCATTGACGGAATGCACTGCCAGGGGCACATGGACGAAACAAGAACAATTGCAACATGGAAACAATATTTAGGCAGGTACATGGAGAGGGGAAGGTCTGAAGGGGTATGGACCAAACACAGGCAAATGCAACTCGTTCAGTTTTGGAAAAATGGTCAGCATTGATGACTTGGACTGATGGTTCTGTTTTCCTGCTGTATGACCCTGTACCCGGTTAAGGAGGAGGAGAATACGGAGATAAGGCATGTTGTAGACATTGAACCAAGCTATAGCCATAGGGATGGTAGCCTGGAATGCGGAACATTTCAAATATGCGGAGGCCTATATGGAAAGAAGGAAGTTACAGAGATAGGGAATACTTTAGGAGTTAAAAATTATTGAAGACACTGATCCACAAGACAGTGTTGGAGAGAGAACACAGAACAGAAAGATCCCAGGCAGCATTACCAATCTCTCATGGGAGGCCTGCTTTCCCCACTGTTGTACTGATGCTCACGAAGAGAGCACAGGTCTTGATTGATAACTGTGAACTCTATGCTGTCTCAGTGCAACGCAAGTTAAAGTAGGCGTGGTGATTGAGATACAGGTGTATCTGTCCTGTGCTCCCCTTTCAGCACTGTATCTGTGTCATGTCTTGTTAGCTGATGTTTGGAGCACTCTTATTGCTGTCTGCTCTGTGCACTGTGAGTGATCTTACCTCACTGCAGGGTTTATTGAAGGCTCCAGATCTCCCTGCCCTTTTTCTCTCTGGCTGACCAACCATCTTCAATGTGGTGATGGACGAAACACCCAGCAGTTGGGAAGTCTATTGAGTCAGGATCTCCCTGAGTACCTACAGGAGACAGACAAATGGACAGAACGGAAAATTATACTGATGTACTGAATGTTACACATGTAGAATGGCACTGAGTCCCACAGGGATCTGGAAAATCCTAGTCTCCATCCCTGTCCTGTGCTGATGCGTCTCTCTGGAGTGGAGAATTCTGCTGGGTCAGGATCTGGAGTAGCTGAAAGAGTGAGAGACACTGACAGAGGCAGCAATTCGACCCACACAGTGAGGGATACCACATGTAGAGATACTGAGTGATATCATCAGATTGCAGGAAGGTAACAGCATCAAACAATTGTGACAGAAGAATAGGTTTTGCTTCATGATGCACTGCTATAACTGGTCAGGAGTAAGCAACCTGTGAGCAGGCGAAGTGATGGCCTAGTGGTGTTATTGCTAGAGCATGTATCCAAAACCTCAGCTAAATGTTCAGGGGAGACAGGTTTGAATCCCACCGTCTGAAATGGCAGAAATTGAAATCAATAAATTCAAATATTATAATTAACAATTCATAAATATACATGAGACCATTGGTGACGTACAAAAAGCCCAAACACTTGTCCTTTCGAGAAGGACATCTGCCCATCCTCACGTGGTCTGCACGACATCCCCACAGCAAAGTGTTTTCCAAATCCAAATCCAAATCGAAAAAGATGATGCATTGGAACAGCATGGGGATGTGGCTGAAGACAAGCAGAAGGGAACGGGATGGGATAGGGTTTAACTAAAACTCTACATTAGCGAATTGGTTTCTGATAGGAAATTGTGGGAAAGAGTTTGGAATCATTTTTCCGCATAGACAAACTCTCTTCAATAAGTTCGCTGGATTTGTGATACAGATGAAAGAGATTTAGACACCAGACAGATGTGGTTACAGGGTGAACAAAATGTGGAACATAAATATTCAATGTTTCACAACCTTGTGGAAACTCAGGCCAAATGGACAACGCTAACAATAATGAGTATCAAAGGCATTAGAGAGAAAGCAGGGGGAGGGGTGGTTCCTTAAATATGAACAGGCAAACAATGGTCACAAAATATCCTTAGCAGATAACGTTAAGAATAAGGCACAAGATACATAATAAGTACAGTTAGAGTACGAGGATCCCCAAATAAGCAGTAGGGCCTATCAGAAACCAAAGGGACAATGAGCGCATGGAGCCAAGAAGTAGGTGAGGTCTTCAATGAATACTTCCCATCTGTATTCACACAGGAGCAAGGCATTGCAGCCGGGGCTTTCAGTTGGGATGCTGAGTTTCTGGAACATATTAAGATCAATGAGAAGGAGGCGTTAAATGTATTCACAGGCAAAAAGGTGGAGAAATTCCCAGTAACAATAAAGTATATCCCAGGCTGTAATGGGAGGTAAGGGAGCAAATTGCTGGGGCCCTGGCGGATATATTTAATACTTTGCTGGCCACAGGTGAAGTGCCGAATGACTGAAGGATCGTGAATGTGGTTCCTTTGCTCAACAGCAGCAGGGAGAGGCCAGGTAATTACAGAGCAGATAGTCTGACAGCAGGGAGGGGAAATTATTGGGAACAATTTTGAGGGACACGATGAATCAACATTCCAAAGGACAGGAATACATTAGGGATTGCCTGTATAGATTTGGTAGTGGACTGTCCTCTGATATTGATGAGGCCAGTGCAGATGATGTGGGTTACATGGAGTTTATTAAGGTCTTTGACAAGGTCCCACATGGAAGGCTGGTCCCAAAGGGAAGAGCCCATGGGATCCAAGGCAAGTTGGAAAATTGGATCCACAATTGGTGGAGGGTGTTTTTCACGATTGGAAGCCTTTGCCCAGCGGGTGTACCACAGTGATGTGTACAGAAACCATTGCTGGTTATTATGTACATTAATATCTCAGATGTGAAAGGAGAAGGAATCATTCGTAGGTTTGCAGATGATATGAAAGGTGAGGGTGTTGTTCACAGTGAGGAGCATGGTCTCAGGCTGTCGTCTAATATCGATCAGATGATGAACTGAGCAGAGTATTGGCAGATGGAGTTTACCTCTGATCACTGTTGGAAGTTTAATAAGTGAACGATATCCATCATGAATTGTAGGTCCTCCTGTAATACTGAGGAACACAAGGACCTTGGTGGACAAGTGCCTGGATGTCTGAATGTCTGATTGTGTCAGCACAAGCAGACAGGGTGGGGAAGACACCTGAACTGAGAGCAGGAGAGGGACCCATATCCTGGTGGGGAGAGTTGCTGGAGCTGCTCGAGAGGATTTAAACTTATCTGACCGGTGTGTGGGACCCCAAACAGTCGTAAGGCCAGAAAGAAATTTGAGGTTGATACAGATGTTCAAGAGAGCAATATAAATAGACAAGGCAGGCAAGAACATAGCAGACAATGAGGGAAAATTGATGAATTAAACTGTATTTATTTCTATGCAAAGGGCCGGACAGATAAGGCATATGAACCCAGAGCATTGATGGGAACATGGGACTGAGATGTTGTAGATATTACGGAAACACAGCGGAGGGAGCAACAGGACCAGCAGCTCAATGTTCCAGGGGACAGATGCTACAGGAAGGATAGAACAGGAGGCAAAACAGGAGGAGAGCTGGTGGTTTTGATTGGGGGAAACATCGCAGCAGTACCTAGAGGGAGTATTCATGCAGGATCGCCCATTAAGCAATATTGGAACTGAGAAATAAAAATTGGCTATCAGTTTACAGCGATAGGCAATCGGAGATGAAAGAGCAAATATGTCAGGAGATCTCAGATACCTGTTAGATGATTCGGTTTGTAGCAGTCGGAGATTTTAACCTTTCCAAACCTGGACTGGGACTGCCACAGTATTGAGCACTTGGATGGAAGGAATTTGTTAAGCCTGTTCCAGAAACTCCCAGTCATTGCGATGGAAAATTGTGATGGAAAAGGAGAGGCCTGGTCCACAAGTTCAAGTTATACAATGGAGCAAGATAGTATTCGACAGGAATTTTTAAAGTTGATATGGGGAGGCTATTTGCAGGTAAAGGGAAGTCTGGCAAGGAGGAATATCTTAAAACTGAGATAAAAGGAGCGTTCAGTGCCAGCATGTTCCTGTTAGTGTGCAGCTCAATGCTGACAGAATTAGGAAACATTGGCTGAGTTTCGAGGCTCTGGAGAAGAATAAAGGGGGCACATGTCAGATATAACTGGCTGACTCAAGGGAATCCCCTCAGGAGCATCGGGGCTATAGAAATACACTTAGGATGGAAATCAGGAATGCAAAAACGGAACATGAGATAGCTTTGGCAGAGAAAGTTAAGGAGAATTGAAAGAGATTCTACAAGTGTATCAAGAGCAAACGAAGAGCAAGGGACAAAACCAGTATCCTCAATGGTCAATGAAGCTAACGATGTGTGAAATTATAAGATTCTAAACAAATATTTCACTTTGGACCTTACTGTGGATAAATACTGGGGAGCTTAGGGAACTAAACAGTGTTTGGCCCGATTACTATTGGAATACTATGTGCCATTCTGGTCTCAATGTCATCGGAAGGAACTTGAAAAGGTTCAGAAGAAATGAACAAGGATGTTGCCAGATTTGGAGGATTTGCACTACAGGGAAAAGCTGAATAAGCTGGGGCTGTTTTCACTTTAACATGGGAGGTTGAGGAGTTACCCGATAAAGGTGTTTAAAATCATGATGGTCATCGATAGGGTCAATCAACAAGGTCTTTTCCCCAAGCTGGGGATTCCAAACCGAGAGAGCATAGCTTTAAAGTGCGAGGGGAACTTTCAATGGGTCCTAAAGAACAATTGGTTCCAGCAGAGTGTATGGAATAAGCTGCCAGTGGAAATAGTGAAGGCTGATAGAAATACATTTAAAAGGCATGTGGATGGGTGTATGAATAGGAAGGGTTTAGAGGGATATTGGCAAAATCCTGGCAAATGTGACTGGAGTTGGTCCGAAGGGCCTGTTTCCGTGCTGTACATCTCTATGACTCAATGTCTTGAAATGAGTCCACATTATAGAAAAGGAGGTGCTGGAGGTTTTAAAACACAAAGTTAACAAATAAGACATGAGAGGCATGTTGTTACACAGAGGGTGGGTTGTGTTTGAATGAACTTTCCAAGGAAGGGGTGACTGTGCGGACAATTACAATGTTTAAAAGACACTAGGATTAGTACAGGAATAGGAAAGATTTGAAGGGATATGATCCAGGAACAGGCAGGTGGGACGAGACCAGTTTTAGAGTATGGTTAGCGTTTACCAAACAGTGCGGTATGACTCTCTGACTATGATCATAATGTTATCTCATTAATTAACAAAGGCTGCAAGGGAAAGCCAGGGAACTACAGACTGATGACCAGACATCAGGGTGGGTCAGTTGTTGGTAAAAACAATGATTGCAGATGCTGGAAACCAGATTCTGGATTAGTGGTGCTGGAAACGCACAGCAGTTCAGGCAGCATCCAAGAAGCAGTAAAATCAATGTTTCAGGCAAAAGCACTTCATCAGGAATACAGGCAGAAAGCCTGAGGGTCGGGGTCAGGAAAAAGTAGCATAGAGTACAATAGGTGAGTGGAGGAGAGGATGAAGGTGACAGGTGGGGGAGGGTGGAGTGGATAGGTGGAAAAGAAGATAGGCAGGTAGGACAAGTCATGGGGATGGTGCTGAGCTGGAAGTTTGGAACTGGGGTGAAGTGTGGGGAACGGAAATGAGGAAACTGTTAAAGTCCACAGTGATGCCCTGGGGTTGAAGTGTTCCGAGGTGGAAGATAAGGCGTTCTTCCTCCAGGCATCTGGTGGTGAAGGAGCGGCGGTGAAGGAGGCCCAGGACCTCCATGTCCTCGGCACAGTGGGAGGGGGACTTGAAATGTCGGGACACAGGGCGGTGTGGTTGATTGGTGTCGGTGTCCCGGAGATATTCCCTAAAGCACTCTGCTAGGAGGGTCAGTTGTTGGAGGTCATTTTGAGAGGTAGGACTTACATGCATTTGGAAAGATAAGGACTGATTACAGACAGCCAGCATGGCTTTTCGCGTGGGAAAGCATGTCTCACAAACTTGACTGGAGTTTGTTCAAGATGCGACCAAGACGACAGATGAAGGCAGAGCAACAGACGTTGTTTCTGGCTTCAGCAAACCCTTGGTCAGGGTGTAGCATGGTACATTGGTTAGTAAGGGTAGATCACAAGGGCTGAAAATGTGTTACTGGAAAAGCGCAGCAAGTCAGGCAGCATCCAAGGAATAGGAGATTCGACGTTTCGGGCATAAGCCCTTCTTCAGGAATAAGTCCTTCTTCAGCCCTTCCTGATGAAGGGCTTATGCCCGAAACGTCGAATCTCGTGTTCCTTGGATGCTGCCTGACCTGCTGCACTTTTCCAGCAACACATTTTCAGCTCTGATCTCCAGCATCTGCAGTCCTCACTTCCTCCTCATAGATCACAGAGGTCAGGGAGAGCTAGCCAGCAATGAGATATACAATGGGATGACAGTGGGAGACAGAGGGTGGTGGGAGAGGGTTGTTGTTTAGACTGGAGGCCTTTGACCAGTGGTGTGCTGTAAGAATTGGTGCTGGGACCACTGTCGCGCACCATTTATGTAAACAATTTGAGTGAAAACATAGGAGTCCTGATTAGTAAGTTTGCGAATACCAAGATTAGTGGAAGAGTGGGCAAGAAATATAGTTATTGAAGGGAATGTTAATCAACTGGGCCAGTGGGCTAAGGAATGAAAGATGGAGTTGCATTCAGGTGTTGGATTTATTTCAGACAAACCAGGGAGGACTAATACAGTTAATGGTCGGGTCCTGGACAGCGAGAGCCCAAGGGGTGCAGTTACATTGTTTCTTGGACTGGCATCACAGGGGGACAGGAAGGGGAAAGCAGCATTTGGCACTCTTGTCTTCATTGGTCAGAGCATTGAGTACATGAGTTGGACATATTTGTAACATTGCCGTCAATATTTCTCCTGGGCAAAGGAGGTCACGGGATGACGTTATAAAAGTTTATGAAACCATGTAGGGCCTAAGTAATGTGAACAGCCAAGGGTAGGTGAGTCCAAAGGGAGAGGCATAAACGTGAGGTGAGAGAGCAAGGATATAAAGAGGGAGCTGGGGGGCAACATTTTCCACAGAGGATGGTGCATAGACGGAATGGACTGCCAGACGAAATGGTAGAAACAAGTACAATTACAACATGTAAAAGACATTTGGGCAGGTACACGGAGAGGAGAAGGTTTGAAGGGATATGGGCCATACACAGGCAAATGCGACTGATTCCATTTCAGAAACCTCAGCCGAAGAGTCATGCAACACAGAAACAGATCCTATTTCACTAGTTGTTGGATGAGGAGACTACCGAGACAAGGCATGTTGTAGAGACTGAATCAAGTTACAGCGATATGGATGGCCATCTGGACTGAAGGGTTCAAATATGTGAAGTAATTGGTGAGAGGGGAGGAGATGACCGAGATAGGAACTGTTATAGGAATTAGAATGATTGAAGACACTGGTCCCAAAGACAAGCCATAGATACAGTGTTGGAGAAGGAATAGGGAACAGAAAGATCCCAGGCAGCATTACCACTCTCTCATGGCAGGCCTGCTTTCCCCTGAATTGTCCTGGTGCTCATCAAGACAGCACACGCCTGGATTGAAAAATGGAAACTCCTGATACTGTCTCAGTACAACATAACTTAAAGTAAAGGTGGTGATTGAGCCTTCAGTGTGTCTGTACTGTGCTTTGCCTTCAGCACAATATCTATGTCATGTCCTGTTAGCTGATGTTTAGAGCTCTCTCATTGCTTTCTGATCTGCACACTGGAATGATCTTACCTGGCAGCAGGATTTATTGAAGGCTCCCGACCTCCCTGACCATTATCTCTCTGGCTGACCAAACATCTTTCCAACCAGCAGTTGGCAAGTCTATTGAATCAGGGACTTCCTGAATACCTGTAAAAGACACAGAAACAGGCAGAATGGGAAATTAGTCTGATTCTGTGAGGGTTACACATTTCGAATGGCACTGAGCCCACAGAGATCTGGAAAATACCAGTCTCCATTCCTGGTCTGTGTTTCCTCATCTCTTTGGAGAATTTTGTTGGCTCAGGAGCTGGAGTAGCTGCAAGAGAGAGAGAGACGCTGACAGAGGCAGCAATTAGACCCTCACAGTGAGGGACCCACATGGAGAGATATTGAGTGATATCACCAGAGTACAGGATCAAACAATTGTGCAGGAAGAAAGGGTTTCGATTCATGTTGCACTGGGATGCTCAACCTGAGAGCAGACGAAGCGATGGCCTAGTGCTATTATTGTGAGGCAATTTATCCAGAAACCAGTGCACATGAATTAATATGAATTGAACTCTTCAAAAAAGATGTAATTGAAAACCTGTAAATGAGTATTAAACAATTGCTCACGTTAAGAAAAATCCATCGGGTGCACTCCTGTCTTTAGTGAAGTAATCTAAGATGGGACTGGGATATCCCAGGTATTCCAGAACAACAACTGAGGGAGGGACAGGACAGGCAGCTCAATGCCCCAGGGGACAGATGCTGCAGGAAGGACAGAAGGGGAGCTGAGAGAGGAGGAGAGCTGCTGGTTCTGATTGGGTGAAACATCACAGCAGGACTGAGAGAGGATATTCCTGCGGGACCGCCCAGTGACGCTGTGTTCATGTAATTCATCAACAACAATGGGTCTTCCCTTTCCTCTGATTGTTCTACAGACCCCGATAGCCCCGCCCTCCTGCAACTTGACCTTCTCAAAATGGCGGCGCTTAGGCCCATGCTCCCTCTTCCCTCAAACAAATGGCGGCCGTGACCCAGGGCCCCTTCCCTGATCAGAGACCGCCACCTCCTTCCCCGGGCCTGGAGGGGCTTTTCGAGTTCTGTTTTAACCTGTATCGGGGACTTGTGAATTCTCTCCGCTCCTTTCTCCCAGCGAGGCTCCCACACCCCGGGTCTGAGCGCCGCTCTCTGAAGCCGATCGCAGCCGCTGCCGGAGAAAGCAGCTCCATGTCTCTCTCACTGTCCTGATCAATGTGACACTGCGCATGCGCCACATAGGAACCAAACTGCGCGTGCGTCTGAGGTTATCGGTGTTTATGGAGAATATTCATATCTGCATGGAATCATGGGAGAAATATACATCATTAATAATTTTTCTGTCGAGATAGAGACATTGAGATGTCTAGCACGCAAGCAGATGGTTCGGTCTAACTTAACCATACTGGCCAGGTTTGTAAATTATCAATTGTTCTGGGAGTTTGAAAATAAGCTTCTTACTCTAGTTGTGTAAATCGATTGGAAATATGTACGTTATCAGACTTACATTTCAACTACTTCTTAAAATCTCACATTGATTTATGAGAGAGGTTTAATGCTCCACTATGGAGTGAGAATGATCACAATCGTGCAAAACAGTTTGCTTTCTGACCAATCATTCCCCTAGAATGTATTGGCCCCGCCCCTCACTCACTCTGGTTGGCGGACCGGCCTCTGTTCGGTCCTCCAGTTCCGCCCCTTCCTCCCAATTGCAGCGTTGATTCAGGCGGAACTCAGCAAGCTGAAGGACAAGGGAAGTGATACCTTGTGATGTGAAAATATCCCGAATCTTTGACTGAGAGACCTGAGTTCAATTTACAGTTTGTGCAGGTGTGTGTAATAACAACTTTGAACAGTTTCATTTGGAAAAACAAGGGAAGTCAGGAACAGATTAAAAACAAAAGAAAGTGCATACAATGTCGTGGTGCTCTCAATGCTGACATGAGTTTAGTCTTTAGGGTTTCAGGGCCCCAGTGGGTCCCAGTACAGACTGTTCCACTCCTCGTGCACAGCCAGATGCCACGAGTGTGGGGCAAAGTGTTGTCATGGGATATGGAGCTGCTTTTCTGGAAGGCCCTCAGTTTTGGAGGTGAAAATAGATGAGAAGGAGCAGGGTTTTGTGTGCGGGATTACCTGTTCCCCTCCTTTTACAGCATCTTATTATTGCCCTGACTTTACCTCGTACATGTTTGGTAGAGATCAGTGATGTTTTGTAAGCCCACAATATAAGATCTGCCACTCTGTTTAAGACGGCAGAAATCTCTTGTAGCACAATAGTCATAGAACAATACAGCGCAGAGCAGGCCCTCCAGTCCTTGATGTTGCGCCGACCTGTGAACTGTTCTCAGCTCGTCCCTGTACACTATCCCAAAATCACACATGTGCTTATCTAAGGATTGTTTAAATCTTCCTAATGTGGCTGAGTTGTCTACATTAGCAGGTAGTACATTCTACGCCCTGACCATTCTCTGAGTAAAGAACCTGCCTCTGACATCTGTCTTAAATCTATCACTCCTCATTTGCAGTTATGCCCCTCATGCACACTGACATCATCATCCGAGAACAACCCTTCCACTGTCTCCCGTATCTAAGCCTCTGATAATCTTGTATGTCTCTATCAAATTCACTCTTGGCCTTCTTCTTGCCAAGTAGAACAGTTTCAACTCTCTCAGCCGTTCCTCATAAGACCTCATCTCCAGACTAGGCAACATCCTGGTTAGTCTCCTCTGCACCTTTTCCACTTCTTCCATGTCCTTCCCGAAATATGGGGACCAGAACTGCACACAATATTCCAAGTGCGGCCGCACCAGCGTTTTGTATATTTGCAGCATGATATTGCGGCTCTGGAACTCAATTACACTATGAATGAAACCTAACTCACCGTATGCCTTCTTAACAGTACTATCCACCTGGGTGGCAACTTTCAGGGATCTATGTACATGGATTCCAACATCCCTCTACACATCCACACTACCAAGAATCTTTCCATTGACCCAGTACTCTGCCTTCCTGTTATTCTTCTCAAAGTGCATCACCTCACTTTTAGCTGCATTGAACTCCATTTGCCACCTCTCAGCCCAATTCTGCAGTTTATCCAAGTCCCCCGCAACTTGTAACACTCTTCCACACTGTCCACTACTCCACCGACTTTAGTGTCTTCCACCTATGCCTGCGTCTAAGTCATTTCTAAAAATGACAAACAGCTGTGGTCCCAAAACAGATTTTTATGGCACACCACTAGTAACTGGACTCCAGTTGAATATTTTCCATCAACCAGCACTCGCTGTCTTCCTTTAGAAAACCAGTTTCTAATCCAAACTGCTGAATCACCCTCATTTTCGTGTATCTGCATTTTCTCCAACAGCCTACGATGTGGAACCTTATCAAAAGCTTTACTGAAGTCCAGGTATACCATGTCAACTGCCCTACCCTCATCTACATGCTTAGTCACCTTCTCAAAAAACTCAATGAGGTTTGTGAGACATGACCTGCCCTTGACGTAACCATGTTGATTATCTGAAGTCAAATTGTTGTTTGCTAGATGATTATAAATCTTATCTCTTATAATCCTTTCAAAACCTTTCCTACAACAGAAATCAGGCACACTGGTCATTACCTGGGTCATCTCTACTGCCTTTCTTGAACAAAGGCACAACACTTGGAATTCTCCAGTCCTCTGGTACTAAACCTGTAGACAATGACGACTCAAATATCAAAGCCAAAGGCTCTGCTATCTCCTCCCTAGCTTCCCAGAGAATCCTTGGATAAATTCCATCCGGCCCAGGGGACTTGTCTACTTTCACTCCTTCTAGAACTGAAAACACCTGTTTCTAACTAATATTGATCCTTTCTAGTCTAATATCTCGTAACACATTCTTCTGCTCTACAATACTCTCCTTTTCCTGAGTGAAAACCGACGAGAAATATTCATTTGCACCTCTCTGAGCTCCACAGGGTACACACTCAACTTCCCTTTGATTGGACCTATTCCTACCCTATCCTCTTATTCCTCACATACCTATAGAAAACTTCAGGGTTCTCCTTTATTCTATTTGTTAAAGACTGCTCGTGTTCCTCTCTTTGTTCTTCTTAACTCTCTCTTTAAATCCTTCCAGGCTGATCTGGAACACTCCACCTCCCCATCTGAACCAGTTTGCCTCATCAACACATAAGCCTCCTTCTTCTTCGTATCAAGCGATGCAGTTTCTGTAGTAAACCACGGTTCCCTTATCTTATCACTTCCTCCTTGCCGGACAGGACGCACCTATCAAGAACATGCAATGTCTGTTCCTTAAACCAGCTCCACATTTCCATTGTCTGCATCCCCTGCATTTTGCTACCCTATTCTATGCATCCTAATTCCTGCCTAATTGCATTATAATTGTCCTTGCCCCATTGATAACTCTTGCTCTGTGACATGTACCTGTCCCTTTCCATCGCTAAACTAAACGCATCTGAATTATGGTCACTCTCTCCAAAGTGCTCACCTAAAACTAAATCAAACATCTGGTCTGGTTCATTACCAAGCACCAGATCCAATGTGGCCTCCCCACTTGTCGGCCCTTCGATATAGTGTGTCAGGAAACCCTCCTGTACACACTGGACAAAAACTAATCCATCCAACGTACTAGATTTATAGCATTCCCAATCAATGTTTGGGAAGCTAAAGTCCCCCATAATGACCACCCTGATACTTTTGCTCTTACCCAGAATAATTTTGCAAATCTTCTCTTCCACTTCCCTGCAACTCTGTGGAGGCTATAGAAAAATTCCAAGCAGTGTGACCTCTCCTCTCCTGTTCTAACCTCAGTCCACACTACCTCAGTAATCAAGTCCTTATCAAAATTACTCTCAGCCACCGTTATACTATCCTTGACTAATATGACTTGCATGGACCCATTGCAGTGCTTCAAACTCCATGAGTAAAAAGTGAGGTCTGCAGATGCTGGAGATCAGAGCTGAAAATGTGTTGCTGGTTAAAGCGCAGCAGGTCAGGCAGCATCCAAGGAACAGGAAATTCGACGTTTCGCGCAAAAGCCCTTCATCAGTGAGATTCCTGATGAAGGGCTTTTGCCCAAAACGTCGAATTTCCTGTTCCTTGGATGCTCCCTGTTCTGCTGCGCCTTAACCAGCAACACATTTTCAGCTTCAAACTCCATGAGGCAGCCATACTGTCTATAACCAACAGACTCAGTCTGGAACCTCCTCTGTCCTTAAGACCTTATAGACTGCTTGCACTCTTCCATTTCCCCTTTGCATGTTCCCTTTCCAAACCACCCCTCTTGCATGACTCTACAGTTGGAGCTGTCAAGGGCAGAAATCTGTCAAATAGTCTCCCTAACATTTTCTATTCTCCTTTAAGATTTTTAAAAAATCATTCTCCTTAATCAATGTTTTGATCATCCATGAATCACCTTAGGAGATTTGCCATTGTGAAAGAATCAATACGATGCAAGTAGTTGTTATTATTGCTGTACATTAGGAGAAACAGGAATGACACATTCAAAATTCTAACAAGGAATTCGCTGATAGGTGCAGTGTATATGCCACCAAATGATAACATCACATTGGGATGGGCAATAAACAAAGAAATAACTAATGCCTGTAAAAATGATACGGTTATTATCATGGGTGATTTTAATCTACATGTAGATTGGTCAAACCAGCTCAGTCAGGGTAGCCTTGAGGAGTTCTTTACGTGTATCCATGATAGTTTTTTTTACCAGTATGAAATGGAACTGACAAGGGAGCAAGCTATCCAAGATCTGGCCCCTGTGCAATGAGACAGGAATAATTAGTACCTCAGAGTTAGGGATCCTCTCGGAAGAAGTGATCACTGTATGGTTGAATTTAATACATATGGAGAGTGTGAAGATAAAACCTAATACTTGGATCCTGTGCTTGGACATGGGGAACTACAACAGAATGAGGAAGAACCTGGAAAACATAGACTGGAAACAAAGATTTTATGGTGGGACAGTTGATGAGCAGTGGAAGATTTTCAAAGACGTTTTACAAAGTCCTCAGCAAAGGTATATTTCAGTCAATGGGAAGGACTGTAAGCAAATGTGTTCTCTGTAACGGGTATCTAAGGAAAGTGATCAAATTGAAAGGCATACAAAGTGGCCAAAACCAGCATGAAACTAGTACTGTGAAAACTTTATAGGTCAACAGAAAGCCACAGAAGAGCTACAAAGATATGTAAGATAAAACATGAGAAAAATAAACTAGCATAGACTATAAAGACAGATAGGAAAAGTTTATATTAACATACATAATGAGAAAAAAGTGGCTAAAGTAAATGTCGGTTCTTAGGAAAATGAGGAGAAGCATTTAGTGATGGGACATCACAGTGGAGGATACTAATATCTTGCCAGTAATTAACAAAGAAACAAACGTAAGTGAGGATTTGGAAACTATCATTTTAACAGAACAGCTAGTGTTGGACTGTTGGAGGTAATTGAGCTAATAATAGAAAATTCTCCTGGCCATGACAGAATGTATCCCAGGGTACTAAAAGAGATGCCAGGAGAAATAGCAAATGCACTGACAGCAATTTTCCAAAATTCACTGGACATTGTGGCAGTCCCAGCAGATTGGAAAGCAGCAAAAGTGACACCACTATTTTAAAAAGGAGGTGGACAAAAAATGGGGAATTATACCCCAGTTAGCTTCTTCTCTGTAGTGGGAAAGATGTTTGGGTCTATTATCAAGGAAGAAATAGAAGGGACTTGATAGAAATTGTCCCAAAGTGCAGGTCATGTTTGACAAATCTTTTGGAATTCTATGAAGACATTTCGAGCAAGGTGGACAACGGAAACCAGTGGATGCAGTGTACCTGGATTTCCAAAAGGCCTTCAACAAGGTGCTGTGCAAGAGGCTGTTTCATAATATGCATGGTGTTAGGGGTAGGGTATTAGCATGGATAGAAGATTGGTTGACTAACAGGAAGCAAAGTGTGGGGATAAATGCATATTTTTCTGGTTGGCAATCAGTGACCAGGAGTGTGCCTCAGGGATCAGTGTTGGGACTGTGATTATTTAGAATTGATACAGATGATTTGGAGTTGGGGACCACATGTAGGGTGTCAAAGTTTGCATATGAGACTAAGATTAGTAGCAGGACAAAGTGTGTGGAGGACTGTGATACTTTGCAGAGGGACATAGATACATTGAGTGAGTGGGCAATGGTCGGTCATATGGAACATAATATTCATAAATGTAAAATCATACTGTTTGGCTGGAATAACAATAAAAAAGAGATTATTACTTGAATTTTAAAAAAGTTGCATTATTTGCTATGCAGAGGCACCTGAGTATCCTTTTGCATTAAGATTTTCACCAGGTACAACAATCAATTCAGAAGGCAAATGCAATTTTGTCCTTCGTTGCTGAAGGGATTTTGCTCAAAAGCAGAGGTTATGTTCCAACTGTATTGGGTGCTGGTGAGGTCACACCTGGAGTACTTCATGTAGTTTTTATCTCCTTCGTGAAGAAAGGATGTACTGTTACTAGAGGGGGTGTAGAGGAGGTTAACTAGGTTGGTTTCAGAGTTGAGGGGGTTGGTTTAACAGAGACTGAGTAGATTGGGATTATACTCATTGGCATTCAGAAGAATGGAAACATATAAAATAATGAATGAAATGGATAAAATAGAAGTAGAGAGGATGTTTCCATTGGCAGGTGACCCTAGGACAAGATTAGAGGCAGCAAATTTAGGACTGAATTGAGAAGGAACTTCTTAACCTCAATGGAATTCATTGCGTAGGGAAGTAGTTGTTGCTAGTTCAGTAAACGTTTTTAAAGCTAAGATAGCTTTTTTTAAAAAAAAATTAATTAATTAAGGAATACTGTGAGAACTTGGATAAATGGTCCTGCATCCATGAAATGTTCAGCCATGACCTTATTGAATGGCAGAGCAAGCTCAAAGGGCAGGATGGCCTTCTCCAGTTCCTAGTTCTCATGTTATACATTCCTCCCTCACTCGTGACTTGGAGGTGCTGGTGTTGGATGAGGATGGACAAAATTAAAATTCCCAGAACACCAGGTTATAGTCCAACAGGTTTATTTGGAAGCACTAGCGCTGCTGCTGCTGCATCAGGTGGTTGTGTGTTTTTAACTTTGTCCCTCACTCTTGGAACTCATGCACAGCAAGAAAAGCCATGAAGCAGTGCGCATGCTCCAGCCAACAATGGTCCCCGGATCTTTGATGTCAGCCGCGGACCAATGGAAGGACAGGGGCGGGGCTGAAGGACCAGGTGGAGCTGTTGGCCCTCCGACCAATCAGAGTGAATGGGAGGCGGGACTTGGTTATACCACGTGATCATCCTCACGGACAGCGCGATAGTGCGGGCGGAGAGCTGTCGGTAAGCAAATAAATAAACAGCAGGAAGCGGGAGGGAAATGGTGTCGGTCTGGGCTGAGAAGTTTTGCAAACGTTTGGTGCACATCGGAAAATACAAATTTGAAACTTACAGTCTCGTTTTGGCAGTAAACAGGAAAATGCCTCATCTCGCGATTGACTCGAGTAAATGCCGCCATTTTTATTCGGGGCAACGATTCACTGGACACGTGCGGCCGCCATCTTTGTAGGGGGCAAAGTTCAGAGGGGAGTGTGTGGTAGAGCCATGGGGCAGGATTTACACAGAGCATTTTCTCTGGATTTGTTTCGTCATTCATTTAAATGATTTGGGTGTGAATAGAGACGGTACAGTTAGTAAGTTTGCAGGTGATACCAAAATTGTTGGTGTTGTGGTCAGTGATAAAGGTTATTTCAGAATACAATGGGATATTGATCAGATGGACCAATGGGCTGTGGAGTGGCAGATGGGTTTAATTTAGATAAATGTGAGCTGCTGCATTTTAGAAAAGCAAATCAGAGCAGGACTGACACACTGAATTGTAAGGTCTTGGAGAGTCTTGTTGAACAAAGAGGCCTTGGAATGTAGCTTCACAGTTCCTTGAAAGTAGAGTCACAGGTCGATAGGACAGTGAAGAAGGCGTTTGGTATGCTTCCCTTTATTGGTCAGAGCATTGAGTAAAGGAGCTGGACAGAACATTGGTTAGGTCACTTTTGGAATATTTTCTGCAATTCTGGTCTCCCTCTTGTTAGAAGGAGGCACTGAAACTTGAAAGGTTTGAGAATTGATTTTCAAGGATGTTGCCAGGGTTGGAGGATTTGAGTTGCAGCGAGAGGCATAATAGGCTAGGGCCATTTTGCCTGGAGTGTTATAGGCTGAGGTGATGTTGAAGAGGTTTATTTAATAGTGAGGGGCACGGATAGCTTGAATAGACAAGGTGTTTACCCTAGGGTGGTGGAGCCCAGAACTAGAGGATATAGGTTTAGGGTGAGAGGTGACAGGAGCTGAAAGAGCAACAAAAATTGTAACATTTCAAAGACATTGGAATAGGAAGGGTTCAGAGGGGTGTTGGCCAAGTGCTAGCAAATAGGAATAGATTAGGTTAGAATATCTAGTTGGCATAGACTGGTTGGACTGAAGAGTC
Source organism: Hemiscyllium ocellatum (assembly GCF_020745735.1). NCBI lineage: Eukaryota > Metazoa > Chordata > Chondrichthyes > Orectolobiformes > Hemiscylliidae > Hemiscyllium > Hemiscyllium ocellatum. The sequence goes on along the minus strand of NC_083429.1, from coordinate 9,056,160 downwards.
TGTTTCTGTGCTAGACGTCTCTGACTGTGGGATCATAAAAGTGAGCACTGCTCTGATTCGCCTCTGAGCTCCTTGATGTCTACTTGTTCACTATCTAGCTTCCTCAGTCTCTGAGTGTATTTTTGCTCTGTTTAGTATTTTACTATTATGTTCACAGACCTTTCTGTAAATGAATTGTCCACTGTTGCCTGGCCATATTACAGAGGAGGTAGTACTGGATGGTTAGGAAAGGCCAGGGAACAAGAGAACAGTGAGCCTGAAGTCAGTGGCAGGAAAGTTGTTGGAATGGATTCTGAGGGATAGGATGTACATGTAGTTGGAAAGATGAGGAATGATTAGGGATAGTTAACATGGCTTTGTGTGTGGGAAATTTTCTCTCTCTCTCTCTCAAACTTGATTGAGTTTTATTGAAGATGTGACAAAGGTGATTGATGAAGGCAGACTGTGGACGTTGTCTATATGGACACTGAATGATGTTCCACAAAGCAGACTGGTTCGCAAGGTTAGATAACATGAAGTGTTGGGAGCACTAGCCATTTGGATGCAAAACTGGCTTGAAGGTAGGAGGCAGAAGGTGTTGAAAGAGGTTTGCTTTGTGGACTGGAGGCCTGTGAGCAGCAGTGTGCTGCAGGAGTGGATATTGGGTCCTTAAATAATTGACTTGGATGTGAATATATGAGATACGATCAGTACGTTTACAGAAGACACCAAAATTGGAGGTGTAGTGGACAATGAAGAAGGTTAGTTCAGAATTCAACAGGATCTTGACCAGATGGGCCATTGGGGTGAGGAATGGCAAACTGGGTTCAATTTAGACAAATGTAAGCTGTTGGATTTTGGAAAGGCAAATCAGGGCAGGACTTATACACTTAATGGTAAAATCCTTGGGAATGTTGCTGAACAGAGAGACCATGGAGTGCAGGTTCATTGTTCCTTGAAAGTAGAGTCGCAGGTAGGCAGACTAGTGAAGGTGGTGTTTGGTATGCTTATATTTATTGGTCAATGCGTTGTGAGTACAGAAGCTGGGACGTCAAACTATGGCTGGGCAGGACATTGATTAAGCCATTTCAGGAATTCTGTTTTAAGTTCGAAATTCCCTATTCTGATATTGTGAATCTTGAGAGTTCAGACAAGATTTACAAAGACTTTGCTGGGTTGGTGGATTTGGGCTACAGGGAGAGGCTGAATTTCCCTAGAGAGTCAAAGACTGAGAGGTGACTTCATGGAGATTTATAAAATCATGAGGGGCATGGATCAGGTGAACAGCCAGGGTCTTTTCCCCCAGGTTAGGTGGGTTCAAAACAAAATCGCATGGGCTTATAATGAGAGGGCAAAGATTAAAAACGGATCTAAGGGGCTTAGTTTTCAAGCTGTGTGTGGTGTGTGTGTGGAATGAGCTGCCACATGATGTAGTAGAGGCTGATACAATTACAACATTTGAAAGGCATCCGATTGGGTACATGAAGAGGAAGAGTTTTGAATGCTACGGACCAATTGCTGGCAAATGGGGCTACATTTGTTGAGGATTCCTGGTTGGCATGGACAAATTGAACCAAAGATCTGTTTCTGTGCTGTACATCTCTGACACTAATAAATGAAAATTAGATGTGTTCCTCTTTTGTGGAAAGCTAGCAGTAGCACAGATAATTGTTCTTGGAGATGAGAAGGTTAAGCAGTGATTTTGACCCAGCACAAATTTGTTTCTAGGATATTTTCATTTGCAGAGAGAGGGGAATTGTTCACAATGTCACAATTTTAGTAACTATTTTAAGGTAATTAGCAAATAATATGTGAATATGTGAACATTATTTTATTCAGTATGTTCTGAGCATCTGGAACAGTCTGAATGGCAGCTGGACACAGACTCAGCAGTTATTCATAAACAGATTTGGAATTTTACATTTTAAGGGAAGATTTGGGAGGCTGTGGGCAAATGGGAAGGGAATTGGGACGGATTTGCAGCATCTCCAGAGGGAGAGGATACATCCCAAATGGGCTGAATAGCCCCCAGCCTCTGTGCTTTGTGATACTGCTCCATTGTCTGTGAATGTTGAAGCTCATCCCAGGGCAGAGAGAGGGAGGATCCCACCACTCACCTCACAATGGGCCCCGGATGATCGATGTCAGCGCAGGCCAACAGGGCCAGAGGGCAGTACTGGAGGACCAATTCGTCCAACCAGTCGGAGTGAATGAGGGCATTCTCAAGGCTGGATGTAAAGAAAGGCACATATCGCAGAGATTTGAGAAACTGGAGACATGAGATAGGGAGCGTTCTGTGGCTGGAGAGGAATTATATAAATAAGGAAGAGTTGTGAGGCTGGATGAGGTGACCGTGATGGGGAGAGTTGAGGATGGAGGAATTTAGAGTTAGTGAGAATTGGAGTCATAATGTTATACAGCAAGGAAACAGGCCCTGTGGTCCAACCAGTCCATGCCGACCATAATTCCAAACTGAACTAATTGTACCGGCCTCCGCTTGGTCCACATCCATCCAAATATTTCCTATTTATGTACTTATCTGAATGTTGTTGTGGTTCTGTTCGCCGAGCTGGGAGTTTTTGTTGCAAACGTTTCGTCCCCTTTCTAGGTGACACCTTCAGTGCTTGGGATGTCACCTAGAAAGGGGACGAAACGTTTGCAACAAAAACTCCCAGCTCGGCGAACAGAACCACAACAACAAGCAGCCGAGCTACAAATCTTCTCACAAACTTATCTGACTGTCTTTTAAATATTGTAATTGTATTCGCAGCTACCACTTCCTCTGAAAGTTCATTCCACACATTTTTTTTTGAAACCTTAATGTCTTTTCTCAAACCTTTCTCATCTCTTCGCAAAATGAATGCACCGAGTTTTGAATCCCCCTCTCCCCCGGCCATTCACATTATCTACACTCTTTCCGATTTTAAAAAAACTCTCATAAGGTCACCCCTCAACCTTCTGCACTCCATTGAAAAAATTCCCAGCCTATCCAGCCTCTCCTTAGAACACAATCCCTCCATTCATGGCAACATGCTGGTCAATCTCTTCTGAACTTGCTCCAATTTAATAATATCCTTCCTATAACAGCACAACCAGATCTGGACAGAGTATTCCAGAAGGGGCCATCCAACGTCCTGTACATCCTCAACATAACATCCCAACTCCTGTACTCCAACGTCTGAGCAATGAAGGTCAGTGTTCTAAACACCTTATTAACCACCCTGTCTACATGTAACACAAACTTCAAAGACGTGAAGCCCTCGGTCTCTCTGTTCCCATATCACTACTCAAGACCCTACTTTTATTGAGTGTAAGTCCTGCCCTCGTTTGTTTTGTCAGGATGTTATTCTTTGCATTTATTCCAATCCAAAAAGTCCTTTTGAGTGTAAAGGCATTAGAAGTATAATTCAGAGGGAAATCAGGAGGCAAAAAAGGGACGTGAGATAGCTTTGGCGAATAGGGTTAAGGATAATCCAAAGGGCTTTTATAAATATATGAAGAACAAAAGGCTAACTAGGGAGAAAATAAGAGACCCGCAAAGATCAGCAAGGCAGCTGTTGTGTGGAGCTGCAGGCGATGGGTGAGATAGGTAAACAAGTATTTTGCATCAGTGTTTACGATGAAGAACTACACGGGAGATACAGAATGTGGGGAAATAAATGGTGACATCTTGAAAAATGTCCATATTATAGAGGAGGAGGTGGTGCTGGATGAGTGGCTAAGGAGCTGGTGCAGGGGAAAAGGATTCACGTTTTTTGGATCGTTATGATCTCCTCTGGAGTAGAGTTGACCTGCATAAGAAGGATGGATTGTACCTGAATTGGAAGGTGTCTAATATCTAGGCAGGGAGACTTGCTGGTGATACTCGGGAGGCATTAAACCAGTGAGGGAGTGGGTGTAAACCCAAGAAGATAGTGAGGAAAGAGATATGTCTGAGGCTGGTACAGTTCAGAAGCCAAATAGTCAAGGCAGGCAAGGGCAAGGCACAGAATGAGGTCGGACTGAGCAGTTACACTGCATTTACCACAATACAAGAGAATTGACAGGGAAGACAGATGAGCTTAGGGTATGATTTTGGACATGGTACTGGGATATTATAGCAATTACAGAGGCATCACTCAGGGATGGATAGGACTGGCAGCTTAATGTTCCAGGGTATAGATGCTATAGGAAGAATAGAAAGGGGGACAGGAGAGGGGGAGGAGTGGCATTTTTGATTCTGGATAGCATTATGTTTTTGCTTAGGGAAGATATTCCTGGAGTATGCCCAGTGAAGTTATTAGGTGGAACTGGGAAATAAGAAAGGGATGATCACCTTATTGGGGTTTTCTGCATGGATTTTGTCCGGGTGCTCCGGTTTCCTCCCGTAGTCCAAAAAGGTGCAGGTTAGGTGGAATGTCCAGGCTGAATTGCCCATAATGTTCAGGGATGTGCAGGTTGGCTGGCCCTGGGAAATGCAATGTTACAGGGGGAGGTTAGGAGGCTCTCCAGGTCAGTATCCATGTGATGGGCTGAATGACCTGCTTCCACACTTGGGATTCTCTGATAATTCTACTAGTTTTAAAATAGTTACAGAAAATAATATAAAAGATCTAAAAGTTAAGGTTCTGAATTGGGCAAAGGCCAATTTTGATGGCACAAGGCAAAAACTTTCATATGGCCCCTCCAGCCTGCTCAGCCATTCAATAAGATCAGGGCTGATCTTTTCATGGCCTCAGCTCCACTTTCCTGCTCTCTCACCATAACCCTTAATTCCTTTCCTGTTCACAAACCTACCTTTTGCCTTAAAGTCATTCAAGTTGATAACATCAAATGCTGCACTCGGCAGGGAATTCCACAGATTCATAACCCTTTAGCTGAAGAAGCTCCTCCTGAACTCAGTCCTAAATCTGCTCCCCCTTATTTTGAGTTATGCTCTGTAGTTGGACCCGCCCCCAGGGGAAATAGCCTCCCTGCTTCTATCTTATCTACTCCCTTCATAATTTTGTTGTTTCCTCTCCAACCTCCCATTCTTCTAAATTACAGTGACTACGGAACAAGTTTTCTCAATCTCTCCACATACACCAACCCTCAACTCCCAACTCTCACTAGTGACCCTCCTCTGCACTCCCTCCAGTGCCAGTACATCCTTGCTAATGTAAGTGGACAAACCTGTACACAGTACTCCAGGTGTGGCCTCCCCAGCCCCCTGTACAGCTGCAGCATAACCATCCCTCGAGCAAGGAAGGACAATATTCCCTTCACTGCCTTAATTACCTGCTGTACCTGCAAACCAACTTCCTGTGATTCATGCACAAGGAAACCTAGCTCCCTCGGCACAGCAGCATGCTGCTTGTTTTCCCCATTTCATCATCCAGTTTGCTGTTAGTCCGACCAAAATAGATGACCTCACATATCCCAACATTGTCCTCCATCTGCCAGACCCTTACCCACTCACGTAACCTCTCTGTATCCCTGTGCAGACTGACAGTGGCCTCTGCAGACATTGCTTTACTCATCTTTGTATCAAATGTGAACTCTGACACCGTACACTTGGTCCTCAACTCCAAAACATCTGTGTAAATTGCAAACACCCATTTATCCCCATTCTTTATTTTTTGATGGTGAACCGATCCTGTATCAATGATAATTACCCATAATGCTGTGCAACTTTACCTTATATAGCAGCCCTTTGTATGGCAACATATCGAATACCTTCTGGAAATCCAGGTACACCACTTCCACCGATTTCCCCCTTGTCCAACGCTCTCGTATCCTCAAATAGCCCCAGTAAATGCGTTAGACATGACCTGCCTTTCATGAATCCATGCTGTGTCTGTTAAATGAGATAATTTCTACCTAGATATCTCACCACTACTTCCTTGAGAGATCAAGCATTTTCTCCACTTCAGAAGTGAAGCGAACGGGTCCTTTTTGAAAACTAGTGGCACCACATTTGCAGCTTCCAATCTGTCAAATCCACCCCAGAATCCAACAAATTTTAGTGAATTATCACGAGTCTATTTGTTATTCCCCCCCGCCCGCCATCTTCTTTAGTCGCTGGGATGCATTCCATCAGGGCCAGGAGACCCATGTACCTTGAGGCTGTTATCTTTCCCAACATTACTTTTTTACTGAGAATGATTGCTTCACTGTTCTCATCTGCCATTGCCTCCATAGGCCTGCGACAATGAGAGTATATAAACAGTATGTTCCTGTTAAGGCCAAGGCTGGGAAGTGGAGAGAATGCTGCCTGTTGAAAGAAATTGATGGCCTGGTCAAGAAAATGAAGGAGGTATATGACAGGTACAGAGAGCTGTGTTTGTGTGAATCCCGAGAGGAGTATAGGGGCAGTAGGAGTATACTCGAGGTAAACCAGGAGGGCAAACAGGGGACATGAGATAGCTTTAGGAAATAGGTTTAAGGAGAATCCAAAGTGATTGTACAAATACACTAAGGACAAATGAGTAACCAGGCAGAGACTAGGTACCCGCAAACATCAAGGCTGTCTGTGGAACCGCAGGAGGTGAGAGAGATTCTGTATGAGCGGAAAGGTTTTACAAACAAAATGTGCACATCGGAAAACACAAATTTGAACGTCCCAGTCTCGTGTTTTCAGTAAACGAGGAATTGCCTCAGTATGGCTGCAGGCATGAGTACGCGTCACCATCTTTATTCGGGGCAAGAATTCACTGGACACGCGCAGAGCCACCATATTTGTAGGGGGCAAGGTGCAGCCAGACGCATGTGCAGCCTTTCTCTGGTACAGAGTCATTGGGCAGGATTTACACAGAGCACATTCAAACTCAGAGAAATGGATGTTTATTTCTGAATTTGTTTCGTCATTCGTTTAAATGGTTTGGTATTGTAAATGAGTTTGCAGGTCATACAAAATTGGAGGTATTGTGGATAATGTCGATAACGTTGCCTTAGATTACAATGAGATATTGATCAGATGGGGTTTAATTTAGATAAATGTGAGATGCTGCATTTTGGAAAAGCAAATCAGTGCAGGACTTATACACTGAATGGCAAGGCCCTGGAGACGTTTGCGGAACAAAGAGACCATAGCCTTGCAAGTCAAGTTGCAGGCAGATAGGATGATGAAGATGTTCAGTTTATATTCTTTTATTGGTTCGAGCGTTGAGTATAGGATGTGGTAGGTCATGTTGCTGTACAGAACGTTTGTTAGAATATTATGTGCAGTTCTGACCTGCCTCCGATCAGAAGGGTGCTGTCAAACTTGAAATGTTTCAAAAAAGAATGCTGTGAGGGTTGGAGGATTTGAGGTTGGAGGCTGGGGCTGTTTTCCCTGGAGTGCCATAAGCTGAGCGGTGATGTTATGGAGGTTTATACAATCATGGGGGACATGAATAGACTAAATGAACAAGGTCTTTTCCCTGGAGTGGTGGTGTCCAGAAGTAGAGGGCATTGCTTTATGGTGAACGGATAAAATTTCAAAGGGGCCTAAAGGACAACTCTTTCTTGGGTGGAATGAGCTCCCAGAGGAAGTGGTGGAGGCTAGTACAATTAAAACATGTTAAAGGCATCTAAATAGACACATGCTATGATTAGGAAGCAATTACAGGGATATGGGCCAAGTGCTGGCAAATGGGAATAGATTAGGTTCGGATACCTGGTTGGCATGGGTGAGTTAGACCGAAGGGTCTGTGTCGGTTCTATACATCTCTCTGACTGTGGGATCATAACAGCTTATACTGTTCTGCTTCATCTCTGGGCTCCCTCATGACCGCATTGTCAATATCTAGCTTCCTCAGTCTCGAACAATGGGTGTATTTTTGGTCTGTTTAGTATTTTACTATTACTTTTTACAGACATTTTTGTATGTTAATTTTTCACTGCCGCCGAGCCCCTGACCATGTGCTGCTTATTAATACTGTTCTAGAAAATCTTTGACAGTCAAGAATTCTTTTTTCCAATAAACATGTGTATTTTCCTTCCATTTCTGACGATCAAATTCTGCACCATTTTCATCCCTGTAATCCGTTTTGCACTCCCTGAAACATTAACTGTGTTTCTCCTTCCACAGATCCCAGTGATTAATGCCAAATCCCTGTTGCCAGTGGAGAGGGTGATGTTTGACTTTCTTATACAGCTGCAGTTTGTATGGTGAAGGTGCTCCCACAATATGGTTGGGTAACAGACATTACAGAGTATTCATTACAGCAACAGTAAAGATCTGAAGATAATGTCCAAATCAACAACAGTTTGCATTTTTATTATCATGCTTATAGTTTCACAAAAGTATTATTGAGAATTTGAGACACCAGGCCAGAGATGGTGATATTAGGTCAGCTGACCAAAAGCATTGTCAAGTAAGCAGGTTTTGAGGAATGTCTTCAAGGAGGAAAGCAGACCTGAGGCTTTGACTGCGAATTTCAGACCTTGTTGCTTTGGCAACTGTAAAAGCAGCCAAACAGGTGAAGTAATGAATTGACAGATCATTGGGAGCTCGAACAGAATGGGTTGTCGAGGTCTCAAAGGGTGTGTGATGCAGCGAGCTAGGGATGGTCACAACCAGGAATTACATCAAGGGTGAGAATTTTAAATTGAGGGATGTGGGCCGGATGCTGGCAGGTGAGACTAGATCAGGTTGGGATATCTGGTCGGCATGGACGGGTTGGATTGAAGGGTCTGTTTCCATGCTGTACATCGCTGTAGCTCTATGTTGTTGATTATGAATAGCAGCCTTTTGATGGATCAACAAGTTTTGATACGAGGGAGTACTTGGGTAGCAGAGATTTAGTTTTTCTTGAGATTATTGGGATGTTGAATGTGGGAAGCTGGCCAGGAGTGTGTTTGGATAATGAAGTCTGAGAATATATGAGCTGAGATGAGGATAGAATCAGCTAGAAATAGTGGTGTTGGAGTGGGACTGGGCTGTCCCCCTCACCTCACCTCTGGGATTCAGCTGGTTGTCAGGTTGTGAATCAGGGTGTTAACACAATCGGGAGCTGAGTGGCCCTGGGGGAGCCTAAAATGGCTGTTGCTGAGCAGCTGCTGCTTGGTAGCCCTGTTGATAACATCTTCCATCACTTTACTGCTGATCGAGTGTGGACTAACAGAGGGAAATTTCCTGGGTTGGATTGCCCTGTATGTTTGTGTTGAACAGCCCTGGGCAATGTTCCACATTGTCGGGTAGATGCCAGTGCTGGAGCGGTATGTGGCTTGGTGGGTGGCAAGTTCTGGAACACAAGCCATCTGTATTATTGCCAGAATATTGGCAGGGCCCATAGCCTTTGTACTACTTAACCATTTCTTGATGTTATTCAAACTGAATCAAACTGGCTTAAAACTCACACCTGTGATGTTGGAAACCACTGGAAAAGGCTGAGATGGATCATCCCACTTTGCACTTCTGGCTGCAAATGCTGTTGTCTTATCTGGTGCATGGATGTGTGAGGGCCCTCCATCAGTAAGGGTGGGGATATCTGTGATGCTTCTTCCAGTGAGTTGTTTTATTGTCAATCACCGTTCACAACTGGTTGTGGCAGAACTGCAGAACTCTGATCTGATCCATTGGTTGTGGGATCACTTAGCTCTGTTGCTTGCTGCTGATGCTGTTTGAAATGCAGATAGTCCTGTTTGGTAGCTTCACCAGGTTGGCACTTCATTTTTAGGTATGCCTGGTGTTGCTCATGGCATGCCCTCCTTTCCTGCCCATTGTGATGGGTGAGTGCGGGATGTACAAACCCATGAGATTACAGATTGTGCTGGAGTATAGTTCTGTTGCTGTTGTTATCCCACAGTGCCTCAGAGATGTCCAGTTTGAGTTCCTACATCTGTCCCATTTAACACGGTGATAGTACCACTCAACACAACAGAGGTTTTTCTCAGCTTTAAGGTGAGTCTTTGTCTCCAAAAGGACTGTGGGATGTTCGCTCTTACCGATACTGCAATGGACAGATGCATTTGCAGCTGGTAGATTCATAATGATAAGATGTAGGATTTTTTTCCCTCCTGCTGGTTCCCTCACCACCTGCTGCAAACCCCATTTGAACAGTTATGTCCTTGAGGACTGAAACAGGTCAGTCTGAGTGACTCTATCAGCTACTGAGTTAGACTCACCTTCCCAGAAGTCCTTCGCTCCTACCTCGCACCTCTAATATTCCATGTCTTTTTTTTCACTGGAGAAGGATGTGGAAGCTAGAGAGTTTGGAGAAATGAATAGTGATAACTTGAAACGTGTCTGTTACAGAGGAGGAGTTTCAGGATGTCTTAAATTGCATCAAGGTGGATAAAGCCTTGGGACCTGATCAGGTGTGTTCCAGAAATTTGTGGGAAGCTCGAGAAGTGATTGCTGGGCCCCTCCCTGACATATTGGTATTATCGTTCGTGACAGGTGAGGTGCTGGAAGACGGGTGCCATTCTTTTTTTTAAAATAAAGGTGGTAACAAAAGGCCAAGGAACACGAGAACAGTGAGCCTGAAGTCAGTGGCAGGCAAGTTGTTGGAAGGGATTCTGAGGGATAGGATTTACATGTATTTGGAAAGACAAGGAATGATTAGAGAGTCAGCACGGCTTTGTGCGTGGGAAATTGTCGGTCTAACCTGATTGAGGTTTATTTTGAAGAAGTGCTAGGAAGATTGATGAAGACAGGCTGTGGACATTGTCTATATGGGCATTGAACAAGGTTCCACAAAGCAGACTGGTTAGCAAGGTTAGATAACACGGAATGCAGGGAGAACTATCGATTTGGATACAAAACAGGCTTGAAGGTAGGAGACAGTGGGTGGTGATGAAGGGTTGCTTTGTGTACTGGAAGTCTCTGAAAAGCGGTGTGCTGCAGGAATGGATATTGGGTCCTTAAATAAATGACTTCGATGTGAATATGAGGTAGGTTTACAGAAAATACACAATTGGAGGTGCAGTGGACAGTGAAGAAGGTTAGTTTAGAATACAACAGGATCTTGATCAGATGGGCCATTCGAGTGGGGAATGGCAGATGGAGTTCAATTTAGACAATTGTGAGCTGCTGCAATTTGGTAAGGCAAACCAGGACAGGACTTAATGCATTTAATGGTAAGTTCCTGGGGAATGTTGCTGAAAAAAGAGGTACATTGTTCCTAAAATGTCGGGTCGCAGGTCGGCAGGTGGGAAAGGTGGTGTTTGGTATGCTTATATTTATTGGTTAATGCATTGTATACAGAAGCTGGGACATCAAATTGTGGCTGGATAGGACATTTGACAATGAGAACCTTTTTCCACGTATGGAGTCAGCTATTACGAGTGGGCATAGCTTTAAATTAAGGGATGGTAGGTATAGGACAGATGTTTGGGGTAGAATCTTTACTCAGCGAGTCGTGAGTTCATCGAATGCCCTGCCAGTAGCAGTGGTGGACTCTCCCTTTTTATGGGCATTTAAACGGGCATTGGACAGGCAAATGCAGGATAGTGGGCTCGTGTAGGTTAGGTGGGCTTGGGTCGGCGCAACATCGAGGGCCAAAGGGTCTGTACTGCGCTGATTTTTTCTATGTTCTATGATAAAGCCATTTCAGGAATTCCGTTTTCATTTCGAATTTTCCTGTTCTGAGAAGGTTGTTGTGAAACTTGAAATGGTTCAGACAAGATTTACAAAGATTTGCTACAGTTGGAGGATTTGGACTACACGGAGAGGCTAAATAGGCTGAGATTAATTTCCCTTGAGAATCAAAGACTGAGAGGTGACGTTTGGGAGATTTATAAAATCACGAGGGGCGTGGATATGGTGAACATCTGTGGTTTTTTTCCGCCAAGTTAGGTGAGTTCAAAACAAGACCACGTGGGTTTAAGTTGAGAGGGCAAAGATTTAAAAGGGATCAAAGGGGCAACGTTTTCAAGCTGAGTGTGGTGTGTGAATGGAATGAGCTGCCAGATGAAGTAGTGGAGACTGATACAATTACAACATTTAAAAGGCATCTGATTGGGTGTGTGATTATTAAAGGTTTTGAGGAATTCAGACCAATAGCTGGCAAGTGGGACTCCGTTGGTTTAGGATTCCTAGTTGGCATGGGCGAATTGGTCCATTGTTTCTGAGCTGTACATCTCAGCACAGATAATTCTTGGATTTGAGAAGGTTAAGCAGTGATTTCGACAAGGGGGAGATTTGTTTCCAAGATATTTATTTTGAAGAGAGATGGGAATTGTTAACAATGTCACAATATTAGTAACTACTTTAAGTTAAATGGAAAATAATGTGAATATGTGACCTATATTTTACTGAGTACATTCTGAGCATCTGGAACAGTCTGAACAGCGGGTGGACACAGATTCAGCAGGAGTTCTCAAACAAATTTGCAATTTTACTTTTTACGGAAAGATTGGGAGGCTGTGGGAAAATGCATGGGGAGTTGGGACGGATTTGCAGCATCTCCAGAGGGAGAGCATACAGCCTCAATGGGCTGAACAGCCCCCAGCCCCCAACCCCTGTGCTCTGTGATACTGCCCTATTCACTGTGAAGTATGAATCTCATCCCAAGGCAGAGAGAGCGAGGAGCGCACCACTCACCTCACAATGGGGGATGGCTTGATTGATGGCAGCTCCCGACCAATGGGAGGAGAGTCGGTGTAGTCCTGCAGCCAATGGGAGTGAATGAGGAGTGTGGCCAGCAAGACGACACCTGTCCATGAGCTGTGCAGATGCAGTGTCACTGGGTGTGGGTGGGAGAGACAGCAGAGACTGGGACAGAGGCTGTAGGACCTGAATTACAATCTCCCAGTAAATTAAAACCAAAAGAACTGGGGAAGATGTAAATCAGAAACAACAACCAGGAGGTTCTGGAGAAGCTCAGCAGGTCTGGCAGCATCTGTGACGAGAAATCAGAGTTAAATCAGATCCAGTGTCCCATCCTCACAGCTGATGTTACTGTGAGAACAAATGTTGGTTTATATGCAGAAGGTAGGGTTTCGGGGAGGATGTAAGGAGTAAAGGATAGGTAGGGATAGAGGGAGAAGAATGGTTGGACAAAGGAGTGGATAATGATCTGGCTGGGGGAGGGTGATTAGCTGTTAATGGAGACTATTAGTGGCAAACCATAGCTAGTGTGTAATGACAGGCTGTGAGAACAAGGCCTGGTGTGTGGGGTAGGGGGCTAGGACATGGGTCTGTTAAGCTATGGTTAACCACTAACTGTCTCCGTTGTAAGCTGTTCCCCACATACATCACTCCACGATTGGAGCTGCAGATGGGTGGCACAGTGGTTAGCACTGTTACATCACAGTGTCAGAGACCCGCGTTCAATTCCCACTTCAGGCAACTGTCTGTGTGGAGTTTGCACATTCTCCCCGTGTCTCTGTGGGTTTCATCCGGGTGCTCCGGTTTCCTCCCACAGTCCAAAAGTGTGCAGATTAGGTGAATTGTCCATGCTAAATTGCCCGTAGTGTTAGATGTAGGGGATTGGGTCTGGGTGGGTTGCTCATTAGAGGGTTGGTGTGGGCTTGTTGGGCCAAAGGGCCTGTTTCCACACTGTAAGTAATCTAATCTAAAAAAAAAACCTCTTGAATATCTTTCCTAACCCCCTCTGTCCTCCTTAAATATGCATCTTAAAGTTGTTCTCTTTAATCAATGTTTCCAGCATTCGTGAAACACTTTAGGAGAATTGTCAGTGTGAAAGGCTCCATAAAATGCAGGTAGTTGTTGTTAATGTCTGACATCAGGAGAAACGGGAATGAACCCTCACTCTTATACCTCTTATAAGAAGATGGGGATGGGACTGGAAGACCAGGCAGTGCCTGTCGGTCCTCCAACCAATCGGAATGAATGAGGGGCGTGGCTATAAACAAACACGTGATAAGCTTCACTGGCTTATCACAGTGATAAAGTTGACAAAACTAAAACAGCACCCTTAATTCCGCGACTGACCCAGAGTCTGGTTCTAGGTTCCCTCATGCTGGGACACATCCTGTCAGTCTTTACCTTGTCAAACCCCTTAGGAAGCCGATATGTTTGAAAGAATTCACTTCTCATTCTTCCCAAATCGAGTGAGTAGAGTCCCGACTTCTTCAGCCTTTTCTTAAAAGAGAATCCCTTCAAACCAAGGATCATCCCAGTCAATCTTCTCTGAATGCCTCCGATGAAGTGATGCATTACTTTAAATAAAGGGACCAGAACTTCTCTCATTACTCCAGATGTGGTCTCACTCTCACTTTATAAAGTTGTTCTCGGGTATATACTTCAAACTCTTATCCTGCAAATCCCTTGAAATCAGGAGCAATATTCCATTCCCCCTTCCTGATGACGTGGTGTAACTTTGTGCTAGCTTGCTTTGTTTCCTGCACATTTACCTCTTGGTCCCTTTGTGGTGCAGCTTTCTACAGTTTCCACCAATTAAATAGTCCTCTGTTCTTTTATTATCTCCTCCAAAATGAACAGCTTCACATTTTCCCAAGTGATACTCCATTTGCCGACTTGTTGCCCACTTCTCCAATGAATCCCTCCATGTAAACTGTTTATAACCCTTTTAGAACTTTACTGTTATGCCTTTCCTAGGAGATTTTCCCCATCAATCTTCTAAACTTTTCCTGGGAACACTGGGCAGTGGGAAGCATACAGAGTTCCTGTCTTTTAAGGGATACTCTATGGAATGTCTGGTAGGACCTTACTGCCTATTTGGTCAGAATGGAGACAACTTGCCCCTGAAGCTGCATGAGCCTTTCACCCTCCCCCCATGTCTTATTGATGAGGCACAGTGACAGCACAGAAGGAAAGAAGAAGCAGCAAATCCTGCTCTCCACATCTCACTAACACTTGGAACATTCTCTCCCATGTGTCAAAGATCTGCCCTGTTCAGTCACATGAAGTCCCAAGATGGAAACTGATAAAAACCCACATAGACTTCCCCCTGAACTGACTGCTGGTCTCCACAAGGGGTAATGTGTCCAGTCATCCTGGGCCAGGAGGAGGGGATGGTGCGAGTTTCTAACCTGAACTGACTGTGACGGATTTTATAAACTTGTATTACAGGTGGTCATTCAGAGGGTAACCTAAGTATTTGTAACACCAAACTCTGACAGAATTACTCAATTCATCAGGACCTGGATATTTGCATTTAATTGTGAGTATTGTGTTCCAGCTCATTCCTATTTGATGCATAAAAGTTCTCCTTTCAATCAAACCATCCTGTCAATCGATCTCCCCTAAGTCTTTCATATATGTCTTGTCAACAGTTTATGATGAGCTGATGAGTGTAAAGTTGATTATTCTAATGTATAATTTCTGTAAACCCCTCTGTCACAGTGCAGCCACAATTTCCTCTGTTACAAGGAGAACAATCTCAGTTTCCCCAAACCCCTGATTCCCCAATGTCTGTTTGCTCTCTATAAGGCACACATCAGGATTGTGTTGGAACATTCTCCACTTGCCTCCATCAGTGCAGCCCCCAACAATATTAAAGAAAGTGAACATCCTCCAGGACAAAGCACTGTGCCTGAGTGGGGCCCATCCACCACCTTCAGCATTCCCTCTCCCCACCCCCGGGGTACAGTTGCATCACTGTGTCAAAGGGAAAGGCAGCATTGTCCTACCAGACCGTAGGGCTGCTCGCTCATTAGGGAGAAATGACTGGTGGTGGGTTTAACCTGAAGGTTACCCAGCCCAGGCAAGGGGAGAGGTTAGAAAGGAGAATCCAGCTATTGTAGATGGATATTCTTGATATGTACCATTAACACCCATGTCCCTGCAACTAAAATCCCCCATTCCTTGTACCATCCTGGTAAATCTCCTGTGCCCCCTCTCAGGGACCCTGCCATCCTTCCCAATGTGTGGGTGATCTCTGGTTTACACAGACCCAGCTGCTCTGTGTTCCTGTGGGTGATGTCGTCATAGAGCAACAGTTGCACTAAACCTCACTGTCTGTAAGGGTGGTAGACACAAATCCCGAAAATATTTGAGATGTATTTAGTGTGCCCTTGCGATGCCATGATAGATGAGACTTTTCCACAAGTACTGGAAAATAGATCAGGATAGTTCGGTGGTAGTTTTCTTTCTCACAGATGGATCACCAGAGCCTTTTTCTGTTCTGTATACCGCTGAGATGTTTATTATAGGAATATGACAGGCTCCATTGGACATCAGGTCAGAAAAGGTGATACTAGAATAGATGACACATGGTTGGTCGATGTTTTTGGGAGGTACGTGAGACGGAGAGTTTTAAGATGAAATTCAGAAGCTCAGCTCAGGAATCAGAAAGGGCCATCATCAAGTGAGAAATAAACATTGGGCGTCCTGGAGGCTGGAAATAAAACAAGGCTCGTATCTCAAAGTTTTGAGAGAGGGGAGGGGATTAGAGATAGGGAGGATAATGAATCTGGAAGACATGAAAGTTGGAAAGTATTCTGAGGATGGAGGACGCTACAGAGATAGATATTTATGATAGAAATTTTTGGGTTTTGAGGCTGGAGAGGAATTATTGAGATATGGAAGAGTTGTATGGCTGGATGAGGTGACATTGACAGGGATAGTTTCGAGCACACAGGAATTTACAGAGGTAGCGAGGGTTAGAGTCATAATGTTACACAGCATCGGCACAGACCCTGTGGTCCAACCAGTCCATGGTGACCTTAATTTTGAACTGAAATAATCGCATCTGCCTCCACTTGGTCCAAATCCATCCTAGCGTTCCCTATCGATATACGGGTCCAAATGTTTTTTCCTCTTAGAATCCCATTCCCCTACCCTTTAACTCTACATTTACCCCTGACTAATTCACGCAACCTAATCATCCCTGATCACTATGGGCATTGAGCACGGCCAGTTCAACTACCCTGTACATCTGTGGTTTGTGGGAGGAAAGGGGAGCACGTGGAGGAGCATACGCTGACATGGGAAGGAATATCCAAACTCCACATGGACAGCCACCCAATGCAGGAATTGAACCTGTGTCCCTGGTGCTGTGAGGCAGCCCTGCTAGCCATTGAGCCACTGTGCCACCCTGAAATTGTAATTACATTCACAGCTACCACGTCCTCTGCAAGTATATTCCACACGTGAACCACTCTCTATGCAAAAACAATAAAATAAAATCCCAAACGTCGTTTTAAAGCTTTCCTCCTCTCACTTTAAAATGTATGTACCCAGTCTTGAATCGCAACCCCTCCTGGAAAGGGCACCTGTTGTTCACATTACTGATAGTCTTCAGGATTTTATAAATCTCTAATAAGGTCACCGCTCAGCCTCCTACACTCCAGTGAAAGAAGTCCCAGCCTATCCAGACTCTGCTTAAAATTCAAACCATCCATTCCCATTAACCTCCTGGTAAAACTCTTCTGAACCCGCTCCAGTTTAATAGTAACCTTCCCATGACAGCACAACCAGAACTGGGCACAGTATTCCAGAAGAGGCCTCAACATCCCGTCCCAACTCCTATACTTTGAGGTCTGAACAATGAAGATAAATGTGCTAAACACCTTTTTAACCACCCTGTCTACATGTGACACATACTTCAAAAATCTGAACACCGAGGTCTCTGTTCTACATCACTTCTCATGGCCTGACTTTTAATGAGTGTAAATCCTGCCTTTTTTAAATCAAGATGTAGTATTTTGCATTAATTCCAATCCAAAACATCCTTCGAGTATAAAGGCAGCAGGAGTATACTGAAGAGGGAAATCAGGAGGGCAAAAAGGGGACAGGACACAGCTTTGGCGAATAGGGTTAAGGATAATCCAAAGGGTTTTATAAATACATGAAGAACAAAAGGGTTACTGGAAAGAGAATAGGGTTCTTCAAAGATCAGCAAGGTGGCCTATGTATGGAGTTGCAGGTGATGTGGTTGGGGGGTTTGGAGGAGGAGAGACTAAACGAGTATTTAACATCAGTGTTTACTGTGGAGAAGGACATGGGAGTTATGGAATGTCGGGAAATAGATGGTGACATCTTGACAAATGCCCATATTACACAGAAGGTGGTACTGGATACCTTGAAATGCATAAAGGTGGATAAATCCCCAGGATCTGATCAGGTGTGCCCTAAAATTCTGTAGGAAGCTAGGGAAGTGATTGCTGGGCCCCTTGCTGAGATTTTTGTATCAGCGATAGTCACAGCTGAGGAGCCAGGAGACTGGGGGTTGGTTAATGTGGTACTACTGTTTAACGAAGGCGGTTTGGACAAGCCCGGGAACTACAGAACCGTGACCCTGACGATGGTGCTAGACAAGTTGTTGGGGGGAACCCTGAGCGCCAGGATTTACATGTATTTGGAAAATCAAGGACAGATCAAGATTGATGAAATTGATGTGCTGGAAATTTTGGAAAACATTAAGATTGATAAGTCCCCATAGCCAGACCAGATTTATCCTCGGCTGCTCCAGGAAGCGAGAAAGGAGGTTGCTAAGCCGCTGGCGAGGATATTTGCCTCCTCACTCTACAGGAGTTGTACTGGAGAATTTGAAGGAGGCGAATGTTGTTCCTCTTTAAGAAGGGAAATAGAGAAATTGGTGGCAATTACAGACCAGTCAGTCTTACATCTGTTGCCAGCAAAGTTGTGGAAATAATTCTGAAGGATAGAATTTATGACAATTTGTCAAAGTATAGTGTGATTATTGTGTTCTTTGAGGAGGTGTCAAGACAGGTCGATGACTGCAGAGCAGTGGATGTGTTATAAATGGAATTCAGCAAGGCATTTGTTCGGGTTCCCAATGGTAGGCTCATCCATAAAGTCAGGAAGTATGGGACACAGTGAGATTTGGCTATTCGGATTCAGAATTGGCTGGCTGACAGAAGGCAGAGAGTGGTTTCAGATGCAAAGTATTCTGTCTGGAGGACAGTGTTGAGTGGGGTCCCGCAGAGCTCTGTTCTTGGGTCTCTGTAGGATTTATAAATGACTTGCATGAGGAGGTTGATGGTTGGATAAGTAAATTTGCCGATGACACAAAGATTGGAAGTGTCGTCGATAATATAGAGGGCTACTGCAGGCTGCAGCGTAACATAGAGAGGATGCAGAGCTGGGCTGAGAAATGGCAGATGGAGTTCAACCTGGATAAATGCGAACTTGAATGCTGAATATAGGATTAAAGACAGGATTCTTGGCAGTGTGGAGGAACAGAGGGATCTGGGTGTGCAAGTACATAAATCCCTCAATGTTGCCAACCAAGTGGATAGGGTTGTTAACAAAGCAAATGTTTTTTTGGCTTTCATTAACAGGGGGATAGAGTTTAAGAGCCGTGAGGTTTTTCTACACCTCTACAAGTTCCAGGTGAGACCACACTTGGAATTTTGTGTCCAGTCCTGGTCTCAATACTATAGGAAATGTACAGAGGCTTTTGAGAGTGTGCAAACTAGATTTACTAGCATGCTTCCTGGACTGGAGGGTTTCCTGTATGAAGAAAGTTTGAATAAGCTCGGACTTTTCTCTCTGGAGGAAGAGAGGAGACCTGATAGAGGTGTACAGAGACTTTTCCCCAGGGCAGGATTGACTTGTTTGAGAAGTCATACTATGAAGATATTAGGAGGAAGGTATAAAGGACGCGTCCGAGGTTGATTGCTTACAGAGAGTTGTGAATGCATGGAATGCGTTACCAGTGGTGGTGGTGGAACCGAAGTCATTGGGGACAAGACATGCACATGGATAGTAGTGAGTTGTGGGGTGTGTAGGTTAAGTTACTATGTTTTACATGAGGATTAAATCTCGGTATAACATCGTGGACGTAAGGGCCTGTTCTGTGCTGTACTTGTCTATGTTCTATGATGAGGGATAGTCGGCATGGCTTTGTGTGTGGGAAATCACGTGTCTCGTACTTGATTGAGCTGTTTTTGAAGAATTAACACAGGATTGATGAGGGCAGAGTGGTAGATGTGATCTCTATGGACTTCAGTAAGGCGTTTGGTAAGGTTCCCCATAGGAGACTGGTTAGCAAGGTGAGATCTCTCAGAATACAGGGAGAACTAGCCATTTGGATACAGAACTGGCTCAAAGTTAGACGATAGAGGGTGGTGGTGGAAGATTGTTTTTCGGACTGGAGGCCTATGATCAGCGTAGTGCCAGAAGGATCGGTGCTGGGCCCTTTGCTTTTTGTCATTTATATCAATGATTTGGATGTGAACATAGGAGATATAGTTAGTAAGTTGGCAGATGAAACAAAAATTGAAGGCGTAGCGGACAAT
Source organism: Hemiscyllium ocellatum (assembly GCF_020745735.1). NCBI lineage: Eukaryota > Metazoa > Chordata > Chondrichthyes > Orectolobiformes > Hemiscylliidae > Hemiscyllium > Hemiscyllium ocellatum. The sequence goes on along the minus strand of NC_083429.1, from coordinate 9,036,105 downwards.
GGAGTATGTTCCCTCGGATTACAATGGGATCTTGAGCAGACGGGCAAATGGGCTGAGGAGTGGCAGATGGAGTTTAATTTAGATAAACGCAAGGTGCTGTATTTTGGAAAAGCAAAGCTTAGCAGGACTGACACACATAATGGTCAGGTCCTGGGAAGTGTTGCTGAACAATGAGACCTTGCAGTGCAGATTCAAAATTCCTCAAAAGTAGAGGCGCAGGTAGATAGTGCACTTGAAGCAGTGTTGAGATGATCACACTGATGCTGCCTGACCTGAACACAATGACCAATATGGATAAGATGTGGGCATTGCTGGAAGTCAGAGTCTGTACAATGTGGACCTGGGGAAGTGCAGCAGGTCAGGCAGTATCGAGGAGCAGGAAAGTGGATGTTTTGGGTCGGGACCCTTTGTCAGTCCTGATGAATAGTCCTGAACTAAAACGTCAGTTTTCCATCCCCATCGTATTCATGCTGGTCATCAAATACCTATTTATTCTCGTCTCACGTTCTGGCACTCAGCCTGTAATCGATATTGTGTGCTTGGTGTGATCATTCCAACACTACTTCAAAGCTGCAATGTTTCCTGCATCTGTCACCATTTCAGACGCTGCCTGACCTGCTGAGGATCTCCAGCACTTTCTGCTTTTATTGCGGATTTCCACCATTTTGCTGAGGCACTTCGAGTCAGAGAGTTATCCAGCACGGAAACAGGCCCTTCAGTCCAACTCCTCCTTGTCGACCAGATATCCTAACCTGATCCAGCTCCATTTGGGAGAGTTGGCCTATATCACACATGAACACTTTCTATTCATGTCCCCCTCCAGACGCCTTTTAAATTTAATTTGGCCTGTGTTCATCATTCCGATAGCATCTCATTCCATGCAGGCTATTCACCCTGTCTATGCTTCTCCGTAAGGTAACCCGTCAGTCTCTGACGCTCTGGGGAAAAAGCCCCAGCTTATTCAGCCTTTCCCTTTAACTCCACAGTCCTAACAATAGCCTTGCAGATATTTTCTGAAACTCTCCTCAAGTTTTGTAAAACAGAGTCATAGAGATGTACAGAATGGAAATAGACCCTCTGTCCTAATTGTCCACGCCAATCAGCTCATTTATACATGCACCAAACAAGTTGTCCCTACGGTCCCCTTGAAGTCTTTCCCCTCTCTAGACTAGACTAGACTTACAGTGTGGAAACAGGCCCTTCGGCCCAACAAGTCCACACCGACCCGCCGAAGCGCAACCCACCCATACCCCTACATTTACCCCTTACCTAACACTATGGGCAATTTAGCTTGGCCAATTCACCTGACCCGGCACATCCGCACCCGGAGGAAACCCATGCAGACACGGGGAGAACGTGCAAACTCCACACAGTCAGTCGCCTGAGGCGGGAATTGAACCCGGGTCTACAGGCGCTGTGAGGCAGCAGTGCTAACCACTGTGCCACCGTGCCGCCCACAAACTCTCATGTTAAATCTATGCCCTCTGCTTTTGGACTCCCCTATCCTGGGAATAAAGAAACTGACCCGTCACCCTGTTGTTGCTCGTCATAACTTTATAAAGTTGTATAAAGCCATCCTACAGCAACTCCTGCTCCAGGGAAAATATCCTCAGCCCCTCCCTATGGTTCAAATGTTCCAATACTGGGAACACCCTTGTAAATCTTTGCTCAACCTGTTCAGGTTTCGCAACATCTTTCCTGGAGCAGGGAGACCAGAATGGAAAGCAGTCTGGGGATTCCAAAAGTGGCCAGGCTAATATACTGTACAACCGAAACATGATCTCCCAACTCCTATACTCAATGCACTGCCCAATAACAGCTAGCATACCAAACACCACCTTCACCGACCGTCTACCTTCGACCCCACATTCAAGGAATTATCAACCCACACTGCACAGTGTATTTGTTTGTGCACAATTCCCAGGAACCTGTCATGATGAGTTTGAGTCCTATTGTGGTAACATTTTTCCGAAATCAGGGAGAGTAGAATTGAATGTAGTATTCTAAAACTGGCCTCACCAATGCCCAGTACAGCCACAACTGTAGCTAACTCCTATACTCAGTGACCAAATACCTACAGTGTGGAAGCAGGCCATTCGGCCCATGAGACTATGCCAACCATCTGAACTTGTGTATCTCCCAAGTCCATGCCCCTCATGATTTTGCAAACCTCGATCAGGTCACCCATCAGTCTCTGACGCTCCAGAGAACACAGCCTATTCAACTTCTCCCGGTAGCTCAAATCCTCCAGTCCTGGCAACATCCTTGAAGTTCTTTTCTGATCCCTTTCAAGTTTCACAATATTGTTTTGATAGCAAGGAAACCAGAATTGTATGGATTATTCCAACAGTGGCCGAAGCAATGTCCCGTGCAGCTGCAATATGATCTCCTAACTCCTGTACTCAATGCTCTGACCAATAAGGGAAATCATACCAAACGCTGACTTCACTATTCTATCTACCTGCGACTCCACTTTCACGAAGCTATGAATCTGCACTCCGAGGTGTCTTTGTTCAGCAATGCTCACGAGGACCTTATCATTAAGTGGATAAGTCCCTACTGCAGCACCTCACATTTTTCTAAATTAAACTCCATCTGCCACTCCTCAGCCCATCCGCCCATCTGATCAAGCTCCCATTGTACTCTGAGGTAATCTTCTTCACTGTCCACTATACCTCCAATGTTGGTGTGATCTGCAAACTTACTAACCATCCCACATATGTTCGCATCCCAGTAATTTATGTAAATGACGAAAAGCAGTGGATCAAACAGCGATCGTTGTGACACTCCACTGGTCACAGGCCTCAAGTCTGCAAAGCAGCCCTCCACCAGAATAATCGGCCCACCGTGTCTGTGTGGATCATGATGCCATTCCAAACTAATTCCATCTGCCTGTACATGGTCCATATCTCTGCCACCCCATGCCTGCAGATGTGTCTGCCCAAATGTCTCAAAAACGTTGTGATTGCTTCTGCTTTTACCATCTCCCAGGAGAGTACATTCTAGTCAACTACCACCTTCTGCTTAAGAAACTTGCATGACAGATCTCCCTTTAAACCTGCACAGATATTGTTGGAAATGCCCAGCAGGTCGTGCAGCATCTGTGAAGAAAAATCAGTTACTGTTTCGGGAGTTGTCACCCTTCCTCAGAAACGGTAACTCCACTTTCTCTTCACAGATGCTGCTGGACCTGCTGAGCTGTTTCAGAAACTTCTGTCTCTCTTTCTGGTTTACAGCATCTGCAGTTGTTTTGGTTTTCATTTCCTTTAAACTGCCCCCTCTCCTCTTAAATGTGTGGCTCTAGAATTTGTCACTTGCACCTTGGAAAAAAGATTCACGTTATTCACTCTGTGCCTCTCGGGTTACCCCGCAGCTACTGACTTGCCAAAGATAAAAATCCAAGTTTTTCCGACCTCTGCCAATCCAACCAACATCCTGGTAAACCTGTTTTCCCCCTCCCCAAAGCCTCCAAATCCCCTTGAAGTCTTTCCCCTCTCATGTTAAACCTATGCTCCCTACTCTTAGATTCCCATACCCTGGGATAAAAAAGAAACCATGACTAGTCACCCTATCATTGCTCCTCATAATTTTATAAAGTTCAACAATGCCACCTCAAGCGTCCAGTGATCCAGGGAAAATAGCCTCAGCCTATTCAGCCTCTCCCTATGGTTCTAATGTTCCAATACTGGCAGCACCCTCGTAAATCTTTTCTGAATTCTTTCAAGTTTCCCAACATCCAGCGTATAGCAGGGAGACTGGAATTGAAAGCAGTATGGAAATTCCAAAAGTGGCCGAGCCAATAAACTGTACAACCGAAACCTGATCTCCCAACTCCTATACTCAGTGCACTGCCCAATAACAGCTAGCATACCGCACACCACCTTCACCGACCTGTCTACCTTCAACCCCACTTTCAAGGAACTATCAACCCACACTGCACGGTCTGTTTATTCGTCAACATTTCCCAGGAACTTGTCATTGAGGTTGAGTTTATTGTGGTAACATATTTCTGAAATCAGGGAGACTAGAATTGAATGTAGTATTCTAAAATTGTCCTCACCGATGCCCTATACAGCTGCAACGTGACCTCCTAACATCTATACTCAGTGACAGAATCCCTCCAGTGTGAAAACAGACCATTCGGCCCATGAGACCATACCAATCATCGGAATAGCATCCCACCCTAACTCTGTAACCTCGCATTTCCCACAGCGAATCCACCTTACCTGCAAGACTTTGGATTGAGAGAGGAAACCAGAGCACCCAGAGGAAGGCCACGCAGGCACACACTGGGAGTATGTGCGAACACCACACAGACAGTGGAATTGAACCCAGTCCATTTATTAATCAGTGCCCTGACCAATAATGGTCACCATCCCAAATGTCAACAAATGATCTCTCTGAAACTCTACTTTGCAGGAACTATGCAGTTGTTCTGAGCCCTTCAGAGGGATTGAAGGGGATGGAGAGAAAACAGCAACAGGGTTGAATTATGATCTGTAAAAATTCTCTCCATCTTCCCCCTCTCTGCCTGTCTCCCCTGTCTGTTTGTTCCCCCCGTCTCCCCCTCTCTGTCTGTCCCCCATCTGTCTGTCTGCCCCCTCCCCGCGCCTGTCCCCCGTTGCTTCCTCTGTCCCCGTTGCTTCCTCTGTCCCCACTGTCAGTTCCCCATTTCTCTCTGCCCCCTTCTCTGTGCCACCCCTCTCTATCCCACCAGCCTCTCTGTCTTCCCACCCTCTGCCACCCCATCCCTGCCTTCCCTCATCTCCCTATTCCCTAGGTCTGTACTCCCCCACCACAGGGAAAAGACGTTGTCTATTTAACCTACCCATGCCCAGCGTGATTTTATAAATCTCTATGAGGTCACCCCCTCAGCCTCCGACACGCCAGGTAAAACTCCTGGCACCATCCTTGTAATTCTTTTCTGACCATTTCAAGTTTGAGAACATCCTTCTGATCGGACGACCAGAATTCCATGGAATATTCCAAAAGTTGCCTAATCAATGTCCTGTACAGCCACGATATGACCTCCCAACCCCTATACTAAACACTCTGACCAATAAAGGCAAGCACACCAACTGCCGCCTTCACTATCTTATCTACCTGCGACTTTACTTTCAAGGAACTATGAAGCTGCAGAACAAGGTCTCTTTGTTTATCCGCACTCCCCAGGAACTTACTATTAACTGTATACGTCCTGCTAGGGTTTGCTTTTCCAAAATGCAGCACCTCACATTTTTTTCTAAACTGAACTCCTCAGCCCATTTGCCCATGTGATCCAGATGCCATGTACTCTGAGCTAATTTTTTTCACTGTCCACTCCAACTCCAATTTTGATGTCATCTGCAAACTTCCTAACAATACCTTTCATGTTCACATCCAAGTCAATGATATAAATGACGAAAAGTAGTGGATCTAGCACCGATCCTTGTGACACTCCACTGGTCACAGGCCTGGAGCCTGAAAAGCACCCCTCAACCACCATCCTCTGTCTTCGACCTTTGAGCCAGATCTGTATCCAAATGACTAGCTCTCCCTGTATTCCATGAAATCTAACCTTGCTAACCAGTCTCCCATCGGGAACCTTGTCAAACGCCTGACTGAAGGCCATGCAGATCATGACCACTGCTCTGTCCTCATCAATCATTTTTGTTACTTCTTCAAAAAAACTGACTCAAGTTCATGAGATGTGATGTCTCACACACAAAGCTGTTAATAATATCCAGGACTTAACTCTGTGCACTGGGGTCTGCGTCACGCAGTTATGGGTGTTCATATTCTGGATAAAGTTCACGTACACCAGCTTTGTGTTAATGACTGTGTGTTGAGTCTTGTTAATATCACCAACACAGGTGAGTTCCTTTAGAAAGGCAGTCCCTATATCCCTAAACCCCCCACCCCATCTGCTCTGTCTCCTCCATCCGCACCGTAGACAGTAAGTGGGTGGAGCTCATGGAGTTTCCATGCGAGTGAGATTGAGAACATCTTCCCTTCTTTCCACTAGCCCACCAGGAAATGGTGGTAGTATCCTTACCTCTGGACCAGGAGGATTAGGTTCAGAATTGAGTAACACCATCTTTGAAGAGGCTGATCAGTAAACCTGCCCAAGCCACCAGGCCATACTGTCTCCCAGCTGTCCCTGCCTGAGCCTCAACAGAATTTTCTTGTAGTTTCTCCCCTCAGATTCTCTCCCATTTCTCAGTTTGTCCAGGATCCCCTGCTGCTGCTACACTTCCCCTGTCCCTCACCGACATGTCCATCCCCCATGTCCCTCCTCGTTCATTCATTGTTTACAATCCCATTGTCCCAGTCCTCCAGCCCCGCCCCCTCCACCCTGTTGGGCAGCAGCTGCTGTCATTCACCCAGGCTCCTGTGTGATCTGGAGCATGTGCTGTCGGAGGGGAGACCAGTGCACAGGCGCAGTGCTGGGCAATTGGCCACAGGGCGGGTCAGTGCCAGGGAGGGAGGCAATGGGTGTGTGGGATTAATCTATCATTGGCAGCTCCCTATCTTCCTCCTCTGGGAACAGGACCCGGGGAATAGCCCCTCTCCTGGTATCCTGACGAGTGGTCCAAGTATGAATGGGGGAGCATTTTGCAGAAAGTTACTAGAACACATTTTGTGAAAATTCAGGAATGTTATGGAAAGGGACAAGGATGGGCCTGCAATTAGAGTTCAAATATGGATCATTTCTGTTCAACCAGATAGGATTTTGCCAGTGTGCAGGATGCAGTGTGTGCAGGATGGTTCTCTTCAGAGGGTGGAGGTGGGGAATATAAATGAGAGGTTCCAGATTGATTTTTCCCCAATGTGATTCCGACCAGGAAGGAAACCCGGGGACCTGGGGGGAGGATTCACCAACACCCGGGAGGCTCTGAGTCAGAATCATTGATTTGGTTCTTAGTCTGCAGACCAGAGCTAGGTAACTGAATTCAAGGAGAGGAGAGAGATTGTGAAAACTGGGTGTGGAGGAAAGGAGTGAGGAGATTGGTTTGGTTTGGTCTTCAGTTAACAAGAGAGAGAAATTGTGAGACTGAGATTTAAAGCTTTGGGGGGAACAAGGAAACTACCATTTAATACTATCATTATCTTATAAAGTTCCATCCGGTATTAACAGTGATGAGTTGTTTTCTCTGTTGTTGGATACTGAAAGGGTGGATTTGTGGATGAAAAATTCAAATTGTGCTTCATGTTCAGACCTGATGGTTACTGGATCCGTGCCGATCTGAATATCATTGGCCTTTTCATCTGGAAGGAAAGGTGTGCATTCTGTCCGTGGGCGAATATTTCAAATCTGTGTGTCTGGAAAAATTACTGTGACACAGCCAAGTCCATGTTCACAAAGTTTGTAGCTTTGAATGGAGGCTGTTTATCAGGATTATCTCCATGGCAATGGCAGTTTAAAAAGTCGAGATCAATTCAGCACATTGTTTTAACTTTGCACCCCTCCCCCACGCCCGCCCACCACCCCCCCGCCCCCTCCCCGTGGCTCACTTCAGTACCTGACAGGCGCTTCAGTTTCAGTGGGATTGTCTGTCAGGATTCTGATGTGGAGGAGACGGTGTTGGAGTGGGGTGGACAAAGTTATAAATCTCACAACACCAGATTATAGTCCAATAGGTTTTTTTTTGGAAGCACTATCTTTCCAAACATGGCGTAATTTTTAACTTTATCATGTCTATCTCTGTGATGACAGACTTCTTCAGTTAAGTACTTCAATAATTAGTGGGCGGCACAGTGGTTAGCACTGCTACTTCACAGCGCCAGAGACCCGGGTTCAATTCTTGCCTCTGGCGACTCTGTGTGTTAAGTGAAGGGGTAAATGTAGGAGAATGTTTCTGGGTGCGTTACGCTTCGGCGGGTCGGTGTGGACTTGTTGGGCCGAAGGGCCTGTTTCCACACTGCAAGTAATCTAATTACAGAGGCCACATATTCCCCTCTAGCAGTATCAACTGCTATTCTGCCCTCGGGTTAGCTACTCGTCACTTTTTATCCCCATTCCCATCTAGCTTCCTGTTGATCTTTAAAGTTTTTCTAATCTCCTAGTTTCTCGCTGATCATTGCCAATATGTATGCCTTCTATTACAATTTGGTAGACTCCCTTATTTCCTTAGCCACCCAAGAGGTTTTGGGAATATTGGAAAGGATGAATATAGATAAGTCTCCTGGGCCTGATGGCAGAAGCTAGGGAGGAGATAGCAGAGCCATTGGCCTGGATTTTTATGTCGTCGTTGTCAACAGGAATAGTACCAGAGGACTGGAGGATAGCGAATGTGGTCCCATTGTTCAAGAAAGGGAGTAGGGATAGCCCTAGCAACTATAGGCCAGTGAGTCTGACTTCAGTGGTGGGCAAAGTCTTAGAGAGAATGGTAAGGGATAAGATTTATGAACATCTGGGTAGGAATAACGTGATCAGGGATAGCCAGCATGGTTTTGTGAAGGGCAGGTCGTGCCTCACAAACCTTATTGAGTTCTTTGAGAAGGTGACCAAGGAAGTGGATGAGGGTAAAGCAGTAGATGTTGTGTATATGGATTTTAGTAAGGCGTTCGATAAGGTTCCCCATGGTAGGCTAATGCTAAAACTTCGGAGGTATGGCATTGAGGATACATTAGAGGTTTGGATTAGGAATTGGCTGGCTGGAAGGAGACAGAGGGTAGTAGTTGATGGATTATGTTCATCTTGGAGCGCAGTTACTAGCGGTGTACCACAAGGATCTGTTTTGGGACCATTGCTTTTTGTTATCTTTATAAATGATCTAGAGGAAGGACTTGAAAGCTGGGTAAGCACGTTTGCGGATGACACAAAAGTCGGTGGAGTTGTGGATAGTGAGGAAGGAAGTGGTAGGTTACAGCGGGATATAGATAAGTTGCAGGGCTGGGCGGAAATGTGGCAAATGGAATTCAATGTAGCTAAGTGCGAAGTCGTTCACTTTGGTAGGAATAACAAGATGATGGATTACTGGGCTAATGGTAGGCTACTTGGTAGTGTGGATGAGCAGAGGGATCTTGGTGTCTATGTACACAGATCTCTGAAAGTTGCCACCCAGGTAAATAGTGCTGTGAGGAAGGCATATGGTGTACTGGGCTTTATTGGCAGAGGAATTGAGTTCCGGAGTCCTGAGGTCATGTTGCAGTTGTATAAGACTCTGGTGCGGCCTCATCTGGAGTATTGTGTGCAGTTTTGGTCGCCATACTATAGGAAGGATGTGGAAGCTTTAGAACGAGTGCAGAGGAGGTTTACCAGGATGTTGCCTGGAATGGTAGGAAAATCTTATGAGGAAAGGCTGAGGCACTTGGGGCTGTTCTCATTGGAGAAGAGAAGGTTTAGGGGAGATCTGATAGAAGTGTATAAGATGATTAGGGGTTTAGATAGGGTAGATACTAAGAACCTTTTACCGCTAATGGAGTCAGGTGTTACTAGGGGACATAGCTTTAAATTAAGGGGTGGTAGGTATAGGACAGATGTTAGGGGTAGATTCTTCACACAGCGGGTTGTGAGTTCATGGAATGCCCTGCCCGTATCAGTGGTGAACTCTCCTTCTTTATGGTCATTTAAGCGGGCATTGGATAGGCATTTGGAAGTTATTGGGCTAGTATAGGTTAGGTAGGATTCGGTCGGCGCAACATCGAGGGCCGAAGGGCCTGTACTGCGCTGTATCCTTCTATGTTCTATGTTCTATGGCAGATTATTCCTTTTCCTACAGTGCTTCCTTTTCACTGATATACACTTTTGCTAAGCACTTTGAAAAATTACTTTGATATTTCTCCACTGGCCGTCAACTGCCCCATCGTAAACACTTTGCTTCCAGTTTACATTAGCCAACTCCTGTCTCATCCTATTGTAGTCTCCTTTGTTTAAGCACAGGATCTTGAGACTGGATTTAACCTTCCCGTTTTCCATCTGTATTCTAAATTGATCCATACTTATCACAAGTCCTTTATCAGATTACGAGGTGAGGTGAAGTTTCCTGGGTGTTTTGCGTTTCATTGTCAAAGACCTTGGCTTTGTAATAAAGTACAGGATAGATATTCACAACAGAGTATTCTGGACGGTGTGAATGTCCTACACAGTCTAAATCCATAAATCACTGTCTCCCCTGAGTTTAAAATTGCAAAACCATTATCTCCTACATGCTTCCTCACTATCTAAGTTTGGAACACTAATCCATCTGACTATCCTGCTGTTTCCGAAAATCTCCTTGGGTGAAGGTGGTGAGTTTTGGATTCAGCTTTCCAGTTATTACCGTAAGAAGATGAGCACTGGGCACAGGAGAGGCAATGCAGCCCTTCGAACCAGCCCCACCATTTAATACGGTGATGATTGAGCTCATCTCGGTCACAGCTGGATTTTCCCACCTGCTCTCTCTCAACCTTCAACTCATTGGAAAATGAACATCTGCATCTCTTCGTTAAATCTGCTCATTGCCCTGGCATCCAACGCATTTTGAATAGGGAATTCCACAGATTCACAACACATTGAGACAAGTACATTCTTCTTCCTGAGAATAGAATAGAGTCCATATTCTGCAGAAACAGGGGAGTCATCCATCGAGTCCACACCAATCCTATGATGAGCATCCCATTCAGACCCACCCATTCCCTGTGACCCTGCATTTCCCATGGTTAATGGCTTAACTGGCACATACATGGGTACTGTGGGCAATTTAGTTTGGCTAATCCACTTAACCTGCACATATTTGGACTGTTGAAGGAAACTGGAGCACCCAGAGGAAACCCACGCCGACATGGGGAGAACGTGTAAACTCCACACAGTCTCCTAAGGCTGGAATCAAACCCGGGTCCCTGACGCTGTGAGGCAGTGGTGTTCGCCACTGAGCCACCTCTGCTTAAAATCTGCTCCCCCTTATTAACCTCCCCACCCAACAATTGGCTGAATCTGTGTTCTTTACATCAGAAATCAGGTTGTGGAAGCAGGTGTCTAAGTAAAACCCAGTGACAGTCCATATGTCCTGTGTATCTGAATGGGGATCCTATACCCAACACCCTCCACCCCACACTTATCATTCACTTTCCAGAGACAGGGCTCCAGTGGCTTCATGGGGACTACAATTCCCACAATCCCTGAGGCAGGGACCACACGTGTGTGGGGAAGCCTGGCACTGTAAATGTACAGAATTGGGCCGATTTTGGAGCATGTGCTTTGGGGTAACTAGCGGAAAGTAGTTCACACTGTGATTGGCTGGAGGACGAACATATTGGTTGGGGGGGCGGGAGGTCAAAGTGTCACTACACCCATGTGGGGCCAAAGGCCATCCCCAACTCGTCATAACACTGGGAATCGACCAATGGGAAACAAAGAAGGATATGACCCATTCTCCCAGACTGAAGGTTCCTCTTCTGTCCAGGATCTGCCACCTCCCTTTCTGTTTCCTTTTCTTTCATTCTGCTGTTACATTATTGACTTGCAGCAACTGAAGGGAAAGGAAGTGAACCCAGAGAGGATGCAGAGTCTAACGAGGGACGGGAAGTGGTGGCATGGATCTGTTTATCAGCAACTCCATGAGAATGGGGAGGGTGTACATTAGCGGGTAGCAGAGTCAGAATGGTGGGAGAGAGTAAGTGGGCTGGAGGGTTACAGCTTTGGGGGAAGAAATGGGTAAAAGATATTCCAGAGAAACTAGAATTGTCTGTTCTGAATTTCTAATCTGTACATATTCCTTTATACAGGGGGCTAGATGGTAAAGATTTGCAGACTGAAATCTCAAACTAATGGGCAGATTGTGATTAAGTTAACCAGCATTTGAAGAACCAAAGATAGAGAATCACTCGGCCAAAATCCTGCAACACTCTCCCACACAGCATTGTCGGTCTATCTGCACCAAATGGACTGTGAATGGTACAAGACAGCAGCTCACTACCATCTTCAAAAGGATAACTAGAGATGGGGAATAAATGCTGGCTGAGCCAGTAATGCCCATATCCTGGAAATGGTTTCTATCTCTGAAACCCCGTTGATGTTACTGCAGGATGATGAGGGATGCTGAGTGCATCCTCCAGGAGGCAGCACCATCACATTACCCCTGCCTACACCCACACAGTAACACCGCAATGTCACTGGAACAAAAGGCAGTGAAACCAAAGGAGGACTTAGATATAGTTCTTCGAGGTAAAGTCATGAAAGGGGATTGGAAAGCAGCAGGAACAGGAGACTGAGCTGGATGGTCAGCTGTTTCCCATTGAATGGTGGAGCAGGATTGAAAGGCTGAATGGTCTCCTCCTGCTGCTATCTCCCAGGTATGTATATAGCCATGGAGCCTGGGTAGGAAGGAGTGGGCAGGGATTCTCCAGGAGATTGCACTTCCACAACAGGTTTCAGTGAGCGATGGTTTAATGGATTTTATTTAACATTTATCTTTAACACAAGGTTTGTAAATTTTGGTTTTTAAATGTTGTGAAAGTTTTTTGAACAGCAAATAAAATTGAAAGAAAATAATCTGTCTGAATATAACAGTTTTAAAACTTTCAACCTCTGTAAAACAAAGTCCTGTCTATTCCCGGACACCATCACTTTCCAGCTACTAAAGCTCCAGGGAAACATTCCCTCCCTGTCTGAACCTTTGGTTTGATTTAACTGCTTTTCAGGTCTCACTCTGTGAGCTGTGAAGCGTTCTTTTTTCCCCATTTCTCTGACCAGAAATATTATCACAACAACCTTCCAACCATCAAAATCATCATTATGCCATTTTGCTTTTGGTTGACATATAATCACCAGCAGTGCAATAGTGAGGACTGCAGATGCTGGAAACCAGAGCCTAGATTAGAGTGGTGCTGGAAAAGGGCTTTTGCCACAATGTTGATTTTCCGGCTCCTGACCTGCTGTGCTTTTCCAGCATCACTGTAATCTAGACATATCATCACCAGCAGTAAACCATTTGTGTAACCAATTGAATATTTCCAAACAAAGCCCATTATGGGCCAAGCAAACCATTACAAGTGACCGAGTGAGAAGGGACTAAATCAAAGTAGAGTTGTGGGGAGGGGGCAGCGGTGGAGATAAAGCACTGTATCCCCTGCGATACCCACCTCTATCTGAAGGCATCAAGAGCATTGATGCACACCACATGCTCCTTCTGCAAGGACACCCTGCTGTGTAGCCTTTATCCTCAATCATAGAATAGAATCCCGACAGTGTGGAAGGAGAGCATTCGCCCATCAAACCCCACCGACCATCCGAAGAACATCACACCCAGAGCACTCTATCACTGTAACACTGCATTTCCCAATGCTGATCCACCTAGTCAGCACAATTCTGGACACTGTGGACAAGGTAGCACGACCGATCCACCTAACCTGCACATCTTTGGACTGTGGGAGGAAACCAGAGCACCTGGAAGGGACCCACATTATCATGGGGAGAATGTGGGAAATCCACATTGACCAAGGCTGGACTCCAACCTTGTACCTAGTGCTGTGAAGCAGCCGTGCTGTAATCACAATTTAAATCAAAACAGATGATCCCTGCTCATTGTCCCATTGCTGTTTGTAGAGACAGCCTGCCCAGAGGGACATCCTGAGGTTTAGAAAGTGGCAATGTAAGTTCAGTCAACTCCAGTCCAGTTAATGTGGTTAACAACAACAACCTCAATACTCCAACAGTGTCATCATGTACAAGGGCCACTCCTGACTCTGATGAACAGTAACATCAGAATCAGAGTCCTGCAGTCCACACGGAGCAGGTGGATGACCACTTCCCTGTGAGTACTCACCGGTCTCTCAATCGTGTTGAAGACGCAGCAAATCCCTTGTCACACAGAGGTGTGAACAACTCCTACCCAGTGTGAACCCGCTGGGGTCTCAGTGGGCAGGATGAATCACTGAATCACTTCTCTCACACAGCATCTGAATGCCCTCTCCCCTGCGTGGGCTCACTGGGGTCTCAGCAGGTACTGCATTTGAGTGAATCTCCCCCCACACTGGGAACAAGTGAATGACCGTTCCCCAGAGTGAGCTCGCTGGTGTTTAAGCAGGTCAGAGGACTGAGTGAATCCTTTCCCACACACTGAGCAGGTGAATGGCCTCTCCACTGTGGGAATGCACTGATGTCTCCGCTGGTGAGAGATTTGAATGAATCCTTTCTCACACATGGAGCAGGTGAAGGTTCTAAACCCACTGTGCCATCTCTGGTGCCTCAGCAGGTTGTAAGATCGAGTAAATCCCTCCCCATACGTGGGCAGGTGAGCGGCCTCTCCGCAGTGTGACTGTGTCGGTGTGTGTCCCACTGGGAGGGGTAAGTGCATTCCTTATTCTGATTGAAGCCGTCCTCCTGTTTCTCTCAGTTGTTGTTGACAATCTCATTCCCCTCACACCAGAACCTGTTCCAGAGAGGGTTACAGATCCGGCAGAATGGTCAGCTGCAGCTGGTCACCCGACCGGTCACTGGTCCTGAAAGGTTCACTCTCCACAGATGCTGCCAGATCTGCTGAATTTTTCCAGCAATTTCTGTTTTTATTTCTGATTTCCCAGCATTTGCAGATGTTTAGTTTTCCAATACTCATCTTGTCTGTTGCAGAGGAGTTTATAGATGAAATTAAAGGGTTTCAAAAATTGTGCGTTAGGTCACACGTCAGCTGTGATCATCATGAGTGGCAGAGCAAAGTAGAGGGGCTGAACGGCCTCCTCCTGTTCCAATGAAAGTTGTCCATCTGCAGGTTGTGGTAACATTTCCCCATACTGCTCACTTCACCTCCATGTCTAACACACTGTTACTGACTGAACAAACCTCCTGTGTTTGAACTAAACCTGCTCATGTTCAGTGGCTCCCTCTCCTGCCATCCGGGTTTAACTCTCATCATGGAATGCTGTCTTGTTTAATTGCGGGAATGCCCACAAGGGCTAATCCTGGAGTCTGTATCCCCCGGGATCCACAATCACCCTTTATTTCCTTCTTCCTCTCTCATTCTGGCCATTGGACTCACGGTTTCAATCCATTCTCCTGTCATGCTCTTCAACATGTCCATGTGGGTGGACTAGAGGCAGCTGGGATTTAACGAAGGAAAGTGGGAATTTGGCGGAAGCACAAGGAGAGGTGACAGCAAAGACAGTTCTCATTGTAACGGTTTCTCTGTGATCCAGTGAGGCACCTGAGATTGTGGGGGTAGACAGATTCAATCAGGGATTTGGTAAGACACTCAGACATTGACCTGTCCATCTCATTGTTAACTCAGACAGATAGAAAGATGCACATTTAGATCGCACCTTTGATGATCTGGAGCAATGAAACATGCTTCCAACCCAATGATTTCAACCTTAAATCTCTGAAAACACATCGCAAAGCTGTCTACTTGTACCAGGCTGTCTCTGAGCCTCCTCTTTTCTTGAGAAAAGCGTTTTGAGCTGTTCAGCCTTTCCTGGTGATTATAAACGTTACGTTCCTGTAAGATTTGTGACTGAACGCTTATTTTCCCTGTTCCTTGTGAGTGATGAAAGTAGCAAAAACAGTTCCTGACCTGTGTGGGGGTTTCGTTGGAGTATTTATATTTACAAATCCATTCCCACCCTCACATTCAGTGTGAAATTGATGTAAAACTGAAGAAAATGAGTGAGTGAGCACTCACAGAACCATAAAGGAAGCATACGTATCTGAGTTGGATGAACCTACTCTAAGATCAAACTAACCAACATGACCTTCATTTACCATCATCCATGTGCCTCTCCAAGGGTCGCTGATGGGTCTGAATCTACTACCACCACTGGCAGTGCATTCCACGCACCCACCACTATCTATAAAGAAACTATCTCTGACATCTCCCCATAACTTCCCCCATTCACCTTAAAATTATGCCACTTTGTGGGGAAAACTCTTTCATTATCCACTCTATCTATGCCTCTCATCATCTTATAAAAATCTATCAAGTAAACTCTCACCCACTTTCCCTGCAATGACCAAAGCCCCGGCTCCCTCAACCTTTTTTCATAAGACATGCCTTCTAGTCCAGGCAGCATCTTGATAAATCTCATCTGCACCTTTTCAAAAGCTTCCTCATCCTATGTATAATGTATAACAATATTCCAAGTGTAGTCTCACCAGGGATCCATACAGCTTCAGCATAACCTCCTGGCTCTTAAACTCAATTTTCCTGTGAATGAAAGCCAACACAGCATACACCGTCTCAATAAACCTATCACCTTGGATGTCAGCCATGAGGGATGTATGGACGTGCACCCCACGATCCCTCTGTTCCTCCACATTGTCATGAATCCTGCATTTAATCTGAAAATATGCACTCAAATTTGAAATTCCAAAATGAATAACTTCACACTTTCCCAGGTTGTACTCCATCTGCTACTTCTCAGTTCAGCTCTGCCAATGTCCTCTAGCAACCTACAAAAGCCCTCCATACTATCGACAACTCCACCAACCCTTGTGTCATTGGCAAACTTCCTAAACCACCCTTCTACTTCTTCATCCAAGTCATTTATAAAATTCACAAAGAGCAGAGGTCCCAGAACTAATCCCTTCAGAATATTACTGGTCACCGTGCTGCAAGCTGAAAACTATCTATGTAATCTCACCCTGTCTTCTATGGGCCAGCAAATTTATTATATAATCAGGCAGGTTTCCCTGTATCCCATGCCTCATTACTTTCTAAATAAGCCTACAATGGGGAACCTAATCAAATATCTTGCTAAAATCCATATACACACATCCACTACTCTGTCCTCACCAATGTGTTTGTCACATCCTCAAATAATTCAATAAGGCTTGTGAGGCATAACCTGCCACTCACAAAGCCATGCTGACCATCTCTAATCAAAAAATACTTTTCCAAATAATCATAAATCCTGTCTTTCAGAATCCTCTCCAATAATTTGCCCACAAATGATGTAAGACTGACTCATCGATGATTCCCAGGATTATCTCAATTGCCTTTCTTGAATAAGGGAATAATGTTTGCCACCCTCCAATCACCTGGTATGACTCCAGTGGACAGTGAGGATGCAAAGATCATTGCCAAAACACAGTAATCATTTGCCTCCCTTCCCATAACAACCTAAGTTATATCATTTCTGGCCCAGGGGACATCTATCCCTGTGATTTTTCAATATTTTCAGCACATTCTCCACCTTGGCATCAACCTGTTCGACCATATCAGCCTGTTTCACGCTGTCCTCACAGGAGCAAGTTCCCACTCACTCACGAATACTGAAGCAAAGTACTCATTAAGGACCTCCCCTACCCCCTCTGACTCCTGGCACAAGTTTGCTTCACTATAAGGGGTATTAATGTGGAATTATATCTCAGCACTGATTTAATGGAAAGATATTGCAGTGTACAATCACTCGATTACTTTGAATATTGAGCTGCATTTTAAATGAGAAAACACAGTTGAATTGATTTGATTATATTTCACTTCATGCTAACATTTGTGTTTCGAAGCACAATAAGAGTTTCATTTTTACATATATATAACTTACTTAAAATTCCTCGCACGTTTATGTACATAAAATAGAATTAACATCTGCTTGTTCCTCTCTTTACCGATGACTGTTCATTTTGAATTTGTGAAAGTTATACATTCTTGAAAGGAAGGGAAATTGCATTTTTAAATCAAGGTACAATGATCACGCAGTTTTATCAATTTGTCTTTCAAAGAATTGTCATGATATTCCTCTTTATTTAAGACCACCATTGTATTGTTATTGTAAAATATTATTTAATTTCCAGTCCATTACACACAGAAACTACCAAATTTATTCCCATTTGAATTACTGCAATAAACAGCTGATTAGTTTTCATTTGAATAACCACATTAAACATAATATTACAATCCTGCCTGTGCTGAGTGGGAACATTATGAAAGGAGCTTGTGAAGCTGTGGCAGTGTCTCTATTACTAGACTCGAGGGAAGGTTTCAAATCACACCTTCACCAAAAATATATCAAGAGCTATCTGAATAGTGATTAGAGAGCACCTAAGCACAGACTGAACTGCTTTTTAATTCAACATCAGATCTGCGTTTATCTATTATATCAAAAATCACAAAATCTGATCCTTATTTGTGTCAGGTTACCAAGAAATATTGTTGGAAACTTCACTTTAGCCACATTGCTTTTATAAAAGACTTACATCTGTCCCTATTTTCTCTAACTGAAAGAAATCTGAAGAGGATTTTCACTTTTACGAAAAAAGGGGAGATGTTTCCCATTTAAATTAATGCTTCTTCGATTTGCCCTTTTTCAGTTTATGTAAGGTTTCATACTAACGCTCTACTTTCAGATTGTGGGGATACCTGTATCTAATTCTGTTGCTTATTAGTTCCTGGAGAATATTTGAAAATGTTGCAGAATTAAAGATAACGCTGTCTAAATAATGAGATTGATCTTTTTTTGTTGCAAAGAGGCAAGTCCAAACAATTGAAACACATTAAACATTCTTCTCTCGTGCTATAAATTTGAAATAAAGTTGATATCTTCTTCAGTAAACTAACAAGTGCTACCACCAATTAAATGTCAGTCAGCTGGTTACCTCATGTTGTGATTCATCTAAATATTACTCTGTCCTTTTATCAAAGTGAATTTGTAATTGTTTGGTTTATGAATTGTCAGAAATTTGTTTTTATTTTTCCATTCACCTGTTCATTTTGACCGATAGATTGAAATGTTTTGAAAATATTGGAGTTTGTTCATTTTAAAATAAGGTTTGCACATCTCTCACATATCTCATTTCTTGTATTATGATTCAAGAATGTTTCCTGGTGGAATTCGAGTAAATTCCAAACATTTGTTGACTTCAAATAAGATCTATAACACCCAGTTATCAATCTGTTGTTAATGTTTCAGCTGGTTACAATGACATTGATTAGGTTCTCATTCAGAGAGATCAATTAACAATTATAAACTATTTGCAGGATTATTCAATTGAAAGAGAGATACAGATGGGCAAACATTTTTTTGGAAGGCATTGCTTTTTCTTTTAAATGTGTCGGCTGTTCAAGAATTCTATCTTGCCTTCCATTGGTTTTCTTGTCGAGAATGCAAATTTATAGTTCATGTGCATTTTAATGTGTACTGTATTTTGAGATTTATATCAGATTTAAGAAGAAAAGGAGAAACAATTAACATGAAAACTTTAGTGAATAGAAAGCAAAGTAAATTAAATTGACAGAGGCAACTTTTAGTATAATCTCTGAATATTCAGTCAAATTTTTCTAATGTCAAGAGCGTGGTGCCGGAAAAGCGCAGCAGGTCAGGCAGCATTCGAGGAGAAGCAGAATCAACGTTTTGGGCATAAGCCCTTCATCAGGAATATTTTCTGATGATGGCTCAATGCCCGACAGGTCGATCCTCCTGCTCTTTGGACGTGCCTGCCCTTTTCCAATGCCACACTCTTGGCTCTGATCTTCAGCTTCAGCTTTCCTCACTTTCTCCAAATATGTTTAATGAATGTGAACTGAAAAGATTAGCATCAGCAGTTGAACAAGACCAAGTTAGCACATCTTTTGCAATATTTATAGTGAAAACCTGTTCGAGAACATGCAACAAATCAGATGGAACAACACTCTTGCCGTTAGAACCCTTGGCCATTCATAATAAAGAATAACCATGCTTTGAACATCCAGTATGGCGTATAACGACTGAATTGAAATACCAGAGGGACAACGATTGCATTTATTGGAGGGAATGATAACCAGATCCTTACTGTGATAGTGGTGATTAATCTCAGAAACAATAAGATATTTACTGTGATTATTCCACTGAACAGTAATTAGATGGTCATGAACATCTTTGTGTGGCTTCATGTGCAGTGTTTTGTTTGAACATTGATTTCAGTAACATTGAGATATTTTACAAGTTTGACAATTGACTGTTAAAAATAAGTTTTAAAGGCAACTTTTTAAAAAAAAATGTCAGTTTTGTTTAGCGAAACACAATTCTAATTATACTGAATCTGTACTGTGTAGAAACAGGCCATTTGGCCCAACAAGTCCACATTGACGTTCCAAAGAATAATCCACTCAGCACCATTCTGCTCTCAGATTATTGGACATTTACCCCTGACTAATGCACATAACCTACACATCCCTGAACAGAACGTGCAGTTTAGCATGGCCAATTTACCTAATCTGCACATCTTTGGATTGTGGCAGAAAACCAGAACATGCAAACTCCACACAAACATGTGACTGAGGATGGAATCAAACACATTTGCGTAACACTGTAAGACACAAGTGCTAACCACTGATCCTCTGTTCTCAATGCCCAGCCCCCATGCAAGAAATGAAATATGTAAGAGACGTGCAAAACAAAAAATAAAAATCTCTAACAAATCAGAAATGAACAATAATTTAAACATTAATATGATCAAAGGACACAACAATATTCAGGTGAAGTGCATTGTTAATTACAAATTTAGGAATGAGTGAACTAATGAATAACGGGAAGTGACATTTGTTTATTTCACTGATGAAGAAATTGACTTGCTTTTCACCTTTGTAACACTGCAGAATAGCAATTTATGTGCCTGAAATGTTTGAATTAAGCTCTTTCTAATAAAAGAAATCAGTACAATCACATCGACTTCTTCATCTTTAAGACTCAAACATTATCAAATACTTTCCAGGAATTTTAGAACCAGCAGAATTAGTTAATTTGGTTGCTTGGGAACTCGAAGAGAATAAACAGCAGATTCTGTGAATTAGTCATTCAATGCGATTATTCAGCTGAAGACAACATCCCTTCTTTGCAAAAATGCTCAACTTCGAAAAATTCTAAATGCATTGTCACAATGAAACAATACAGAGATGTTAATTCTTTTTCATTTGACTTAACAAAAGGCAGAAATTTTACATGATTTTGTTGCATGAAAAAAACTTAAATCTTATTGTGATTAGAAGTACAATAAATGTTTGCATCGAAGTGAAATATATTTAAATGAATTCAACTATGTTTCCGCAGGTAAATTAAGAATTAATATTAACAATGATTGAGAGATTGTACACGACAATATATTTAGTTATTTATGTAAAGAGCTGTAATTCCACATTTACAGCAAATCCTAGATTGAATGATTATTAGGTATGAACAACAACTGAATTATAAAATTCGATCAATGAATTTAGAAATAATAAGAAATCTTGTTTTGCTATGTGACTGAGGAATATGTGCGAGCAAACAGGAATTATTGCAGTGAAAAGTAATTGCAGGTCTGTGAATTTAAAGTCTGTGATTACGGAGATCATTCAAATAAGCAAACGTCAGACATTCATAATTAATGTTGGATGGGAAGTCCTTGGATCCATCGTGGGAAACTTGACCTGAAAATAAAGTATCATATTGCTGTGTTGGTACTCAGAAACAATTGGTCAAATTAAAATGTGAATCTCACTTTACTTGTTCAAAAGACTTTCTTAAATAATTGCCCAATTATTATCATGACAATGACTTGATAATGTTGTTGTATGAGCAATTAAAATGATTCAATATTTCAAAAACACTGCTGTTATGTTGATTGAATATTTATTAAAATTGGCAAATTGTGGACTACAATATAGTAACGAGCTTTATGAATTGAAGAAAAAAATGAGCCATTCAGTGATTATAGAACTTTTTTTGTCCTTACCAAATACAGGTAACACAAGAAATATGAATTTCTATGAAATGGTTTCCTCATAGAGACATGTTATTTTAATTTAGATGATTAATATTATGATCAGATTTCAGACATTTGTGTCAAAATTTGGAAGAAAGTTAATAGATAATGAAAGTGAGCATGAAAGTGAACAAATGATGCAGATATTTGGTACCTAAAGGAATTATAATAATTGTGTCATTACTGTACAGTGATGAATAATGTTCGAATAGAAAAGACAAAAAGAATCAACGTGTTCAAATCAGTTCTTTTCTTACAATTAACTGAAACCAATACTCATTTTGTAGAGCGCCTGGAAAAAAACAGTCATTTACTGTGTTATATAAACTGAAAACGAATTCCATTTTGCAAACATTGAGAGTTTTCCAAACTCAAAGTCTAGGTTTTCTGAATTATACAACAAAAATTGTTGTAAAGTGAAATGTCTCTTGCACACAAATGTAAAATAAGTAAACTTAAAGATTTTTAGAATGACAAAACGTTTGTTGTTTGCATGATTGTATTACAGTCAATATAAGTGATAAAGTAGAAGCATTGTTTTAAGCAACATAAATCATCTTTAACTCCTGAACTGAAATAGAAGATATCAATTGCACTCGTTGCATGGAATAGTAAATAAATGCTTCCTGTTGTCATTGGTTTCAGGAGCAATAAGGTACTTACTCAGGTTATTCTACTGAACAATAATCAGATGGTGATGGAAGTCTTTGTGCAGCTCTATGTGTACTGTTTAGCGTGAACATTGGTTTCAATAAAATTGAGATATTTACATGAATTAGGCACAGATTGATAATTGGATGCAAATGATCTGATTTAAAATCTGACAGTTTTTTATATTTACTACGATTGCTGAGTGAAACGCTCTTAAACCATCATGCAATCAATGGGATAAGTGAGAGTTGGCAAATCCAACTTTCAAATGAACACGACCTGATATTTTCACACCATTTCAATGTCGCATTCAATATAAATAAATGACTGGAAAGCTAAAATCAAATCTCACACAATTCATAAACTGACCAGTAATTAAAAAATGATAAATAATATCATGTGACATTTGTTGATTTTACTGAAGAAAAAATTGATCTTTTCTCATATTTATAGCACTGGAACATAAAATTCTATGTGTTGTTTTAACTAAGATCTACAGAACAAGAGAAAATTAATGACAATCATGACTTCGTATATTTCAGCTTTATGACTGCAACATTCTCAAATATTTTCCGAGGAATATTGATTGAGTGGAATTAGATCTTGTTATTAGTGACCAGAAGAAAGTATATAGCAGATACTGTGATTATTGGAATGAACGATGATACCTCCTTATAATCTATTGATATTGTGATTGGATATACAGTAAATGTCAGCATCGAAGTAAGTTATTATCAAATCAATTCAAAAATGTTTCCAAGTTTAAAATAAATACAATATTCACAATGATTGAGAGATGTCACTTTGCAATGTCTTTGCAGTATTTATTGTACGGAAGCATAATTCCACATTTATACCCCTTACTGGATTGCACAATTATTATATATAAGATATATTAGCAACAAAGGGATTTTAAAGATCATATTCGTGAATTTGAGAATAATGAGATATCTCATCTTGATATTAGACTGAGTAATATATAGAAATGAAGAATAATATTGCAGAGAAACATAATTGGAGCTCCCTGAATTTCAAAGGTTGAGGTAATTGTAATCTTTCAAATGAGCAAAAATCAGATATTTACAAAGAATTTTGCAAGGGATATTATTGGTCGTTTTGTATTTAGATTGGCCTGAACAAATAGGTATTAATATAGTAGCATTGACAATAAGAACTAATTAAAGAAATTTTGAAAAATCTCTACAAAGTCTAAGTTAAATTGCTGTGTAATTATTGTAATTGATAAATGCCTTTATAATCCTGACAGATAAATTGACTTAATGTTTTGAAAGCACTTTGCTCTGATGTTGATTGGATATTCATTAAAGGTAAGAAACTGAGAATTAAAGCATAAAACTAAGCTGGATGGTGTGAAAAAAGTCATTCAGCAACAATTGAAAAAACCAGATTTTGTTCAAAAATGCAGGCAATGCAAGAGTTATATGCTTCCAATAGCTTCCTTGAAGAGTCATGTTAATTTTGTTAATGTAATTTTTATCACAATAAAGGTTTCAATATTTATTTCAGAATTAGGAGGAAACGTTTTAGACCATGAAAATGACTATTATTGTGAACAAACTGTAGCGTCAATGACATTTGGTACGGAAAGGAATTCTCATAATTGTGTGATTATTATTCACTGCCAACTAACATGGAAGGAAAAGGGAAATTGTCAACATTTCCAAGCATTTTTTTCTTATAATGAAATGAAATAAAAAATCATTTTGGAGGGCACTTGGTTTGAAAAAAGTAAATAGTCACATCATGTAACATTTGAGCTGAAGACTAGTTCCTGTTACCTCGATTGTAGTCTTCATAATAATTTAAAACTTATTGTTGGTTGGACTAAAGAACAAATGGATATAATCAAATTGTTTTCTTGTACACCGAAAAAAGCAAATGTAAAGCAATTTTATCATGAACATTATATCACTCTGAATGTAATCATTTCCCACACAATAAATGTTTGTATTGAATTGAAATGTCATCAAAGCTGTAGAAGTGTTTTCTCCTGACAGGGAATGAAGCCTTAGGAGGCAGGCTGAGTTCAGGCATGTGGAAAATGTTTACTCATGCAGCAACCAGTTAATGAAGGGATCATCCCCTGAGGCCAATCTCGGAAGGGAGATCCATGACACACTGTAACATGTACAGTAACAAGCAGCATTGTAATGGACTTTCTGCATCACGATTGGCACATGCAATGTGGTTACAGCTCTTTCCTCCTCATCCCGACACCCAATTCAAACACATAATCGCGGATGGACATTCTAATGGACATTCCCAAATTTCTTTCATGTCATGTTGTTTAACAGGTACAATAATCTCCAGGCTTTGCAATCTTTCCACGCATCTTATTAATTCAGATTCCAAAGTTATTCCTGCACTCCCTCGGGCCTCTCAGGATGCCTTATCAGTTGGGACATTTTGAATTCTGCTAGTCATTATATTTTATTTTATCAAAGTCAATTAGTTCTCATACTGTCCTAATTATATATGTACAAAGAAATACAAAAGACAGTTAGTTTTAACTTACTTGCTATAAGATTAGTAAGATGACTTGTGTTATAATGTTCGTTACATTGTGTGAAATTATCCAGCTACTCTTACTGTCAGGACTTTATAATTAATGGGCAGTCAACATCATACCGGGAAGTTAATTCCTAAAACTAGCTAACTGCACATCTAAGTCTAAATGCTTTTCTGTAATGTCTTTTTGATAGGCATTGGTTACATGTATCTAATTATGTTTCAAATTACGCCTATGATTCTCAGGAATCTGTAATTAGAACCTTTGTTTACTATTCTTAGTAACTTTAAAATAATAACTATTCCTGACAAACGAACTGTTCTATTGTCGTAACAGCTGATTAGAAATCTCATATAGCTGCCCGTCATATGTAAAAATGAGCAGCATTTGTTGGAGTGTAATGGGTGGCACGGTGGCACAGCGGTTAGCACTGCTGCCTCACAGCACCAAAGACTCGGCTTCAATTCCCGCCTCAGGCGACTGACTGTGTGGAATTTTCACATTCTCCCCGTGTCTGCGTGGGTTTCTTTCCACAGTCCAAAAATGTGCAGATTAGGTCAATGGGTTATGCTAAATTGCCCGTAGTGTTAGGGGCAGGGGTAAATGTAGGGGAATGGGTCTGGGTGTATTGCACTTCGGCGGGTCTGTGTGGACTTGTTGGGCCGAAGAGCCTGTTTCCACACTGTAAGTAATCTAAACTAAAAAAAAATCAGACGTCACTTAATATGTAAGGCCGAATACTAATCCAATGATTTCTGTGAACATTCAAATTAGAAAGGAACAGATACTACCTGGGAGTGTTGGATGGGGAATCATTAGTTAGTTTGTGTTTGTGTTGACCTGGAATGAGAGAACTATTATTCCTTTTTAATATTGGCACTAAGAAATAATGGATTAAATTAAAATGTCAATTAGACGATGTTTGTTACAAAACCTAAACTGAATTACTGTGAGATTTTTGCAGAGGCAATGAATTGATAATTAATTTTAGAACTTTGGCGAAAGTAAATGATTCAATATTTCCAAACGGGTTTGCTCTGATGTTGACTAGATATTTCTTAATCTGTCAGCTGAGAATACAAATTCTGGCATGATGATGTGGCAAGACATTAGACATTCAATGAACATTGATCAGAAATGGTTTGTCATTCAAAATTCGCAGGTCTTCAAGATTTCTGTACTTGGTTTCTTAGCTTTTCTTCTGGAGAAATATAATATATAATAAGAACAAATTCTGCATTGTATTTAGTTTATGCAATTTTTCATATCATCAATATTTAGACATATGAGTCAGAATTATAACGAAAATAAGTCAATAAGGAAGATTTATTTTCACAGAAACATACAGTCAACAGCATTTATCAAGGTATTTGTTTTAATATTGTCTCTGAATAAACAGATAAATACGTTTAATGGGGATCTGTTGACAATGTAATGAGCCACAACCACATTTTTATCATAATTTTTGGATTAGAAACCTATCAGAAAAAGATTCCTATATTTAAGACTTGCTTCATCTTGATACATGTTACGAGTAAAAACTTCAGCCAGAAGTAATAAGGTGTCATCATTGGTCTGGGTAAGATATAATGTGTGAATTATAATAAGGTGTCTGTTACATATCTTTGGATCCGGTGAGACTGTGATGTTTGCTGTGATTATTCATCCTGAGAACAATAAGGCACGTACAAAGTGTTTTTCACTGAACAGTAATTAGGTGGTCTTGAAGACCATTCCGACTACTTTGATTTCAATAATGTTGAGCTGATTTCCATGATCTGGGAAATGTTTCACGACATTTTACCACAATTCTGGATTCTAAGCATTCAATGGGTTTCGTGCAAACACCCTTCACTTGTCGTCATTCTCAAGCGAGGTGTATAACGCTCAGGCACTGGCTGCAAGTCAAGGTACCAGGAAGTCTGCTTAAAACTCTCCAAAGCTCAACTCTCGGGCTGTTTGTGACGGGATCTCCAGAAACGTTGTGAGCTCTTTAACCGGGCTTTCCACTGTTTATTGGAACTGGTTATTTTGTCTAATGTTTGCTTTAGTTTGATGTTTTTATCTCTGATTTCTCAAGCTTTAGGAATAATTAGAATGTTCATTTAGGGGGCACAGGTCACTTGACCTTAGTGGACAGGTAAAATATGGTTCACTTATTGTTTTAATAACGAATTGAGAATGAATCTTTGCATTTTAACAAATAAAAGTTTCAATGTTTTCAGTGGTTTACAATGACATTGATTAGATACTCATTAAGAGAGATCAACTAACAGTTATAAGCTATTTGCAGGATTATTGAATTGAAAAAGGAGACAGACGTGCAGAGATTTTTTTGGAAGGCATTGCTTTTTCATTCAAATATCTCGGATGTTCAAGAGGTCTATGTAGCTGTTCATTGGTTCTCTTGTCCATACTAATTTATAATTCATTTCGCTTTTATTGTGCCCGGAGTTTTGAGATTTGTATCGGATTAAGAAGTAAACGAGGAGCTATTAAAATGAGAACTTGAGTGAATAGAAAGCACAGTAAATTTATATTACCGAGGAAAAAGAGAGTATTTGCTCCAAATAAGCAGACATTTTTTTCTTATGTCGGAAGTGTGGTGGTGGAAAAGCACAGCCGACCAGGCAGCATCCATGGAGCTGGAGATTCATGATAGAACATAGAACATAGAACAATACAGCACAGAACAGGCCCTTCAGCCCACGATGTTGTGCCGAACATTTGTCCTAGCTTAAGCACCTATCCATGTACCTATCCAATTGCTGCTTAAAGGTCACCAATGATTGTGAGTCTGCCACTCCCACAGGCAGCGCATTCCATGCACCCACCACTCTATGCGTAAAGAACATTCCCCCATACCTTCCACCCTTCACATTAAATTTATGTCCCCTTGTAACACTCTGTTGTACCTGGGGAAAAAGTCTCTGACTGTCTACTCTATCTATTCCTCTGATCATCTTATAAACCTCTATCAAGTCACCCGTCATCCTTTGCCGTTCCAATGAGAAAAGGCTTAGCACTCTCAACCTATCCTCGTACAACCTATTCTCCATTCCAGGCAACATCCTGGTAAATCTTCTCTGCACCCTCTCCAAAGCTTCCACATCTTTCCTAAAGTGAGGCGACCAGAACTGCACACAGTACTCCAAATGTGGCCTAACCAAAGTCCTGTACAGCTACAACATCACTTCACGACTCTTGAATTCAAGCCCTCTGCTAATGAACGCTAATACACCATAGGCCTTCTTACAAGTTCTATCCACCTGAGTGGCAACTTTCAAAGATCTATGAACATAGACCCCAAGATCCCTCTGCTCCTCCACCTTACGAAGAACCCTACTGTTAACCCTGTATACCGCATTCTTATTTGTCCTTCCAAAATGGACAACCTCACACTTGACAGGGTTGAACTCCATCTGCCACTCCTCAGCCCAGCTCTGCATCATATCTAAGTCCCTTTGCAGCCGACAACAGCCCTCCTCACTATCCACAACTCCACCAATCTTCGTATCATCTGCAAATTGACTGACTCACCTTTCGACTCCCTCTTCCAAGTCATTAATAAAAATTACAAACAGCAGAGGACCCAGAACTGA
Organism: Hemiscyllium ocellatum; assembly: GCF_020745735.1. Taxonomy (NCBI): domain Eukaryota; kingdom Metazoa; phylum Chordata; class Chondrichthyes; order Orectolobiformes; family Hemiscylliidae; genus Hemiscyllium; species Hemiscyllium ocellatum. The sequence continues at coordinate 9,007,712 of NC_083429.1, read as the reverse complement.
TCCCTGCAGAACTCCACTTGTAACTGGGCTCCAGGCTGAATATTTACCATCTACCACCACTCTCTGACTTTGACCAGTTAGCCAGTTTTCTATCCAACTGGCCAAATTTCCCTCTATCCCATGCCTCCTGACTTTCTGCATAAGCCTACCAGGGGGAACCTTATCAAATGTCTTATTAAATTCCATGTGCACTACATCCACTGCTTACCATCATCCACATGCTTGGTCACCACCTCAAAGAATTCAATAAGGTGATGAAGGCTTATGCCTGTAACGTGGTTTCTGCGGCTCCTCAGATGCTGCCTGACATACTTTGCTATTCCAGCACAACCAAAGACATATTTCAAATGAACACACTCCGATATTGTCAAAGCATGTCAAATTTACATTCAATATGAATAGGTGAAAGGAAAACCAAAAAAAAGAAAATTCACGAATGAACATTAATTAGAAATTTAATTTGATCAAAGGTCATAACAATATTTAGACGAATTGCAATTTTTAATAACAAACGTAGGTAATTAGCTGACTAATGAATAATTGGAAGTGACATATATTTATATTACAAATGAAGAAAGCGACTTGTTTTACACATTTGCAATACTGCAGAATGACAATGTATGTGTCCGAAATGTTTGAATCAAGCTCTTTTGAACAAAAAAACCTGATCACTTACGATCACTTAGCCTTTTCACCTTTAAGACCACAACATTCTCAAATATTTTCCATGAATTTACAGCCAGTAGAACTAGTTAATTTATTTTCTTGAGAACTCGAAGAGAATAAACAGCAGATACTGTGCATTAGTGATTCAATGCGAGCATTCGGCTGAAGACAACATTCCTTCTTTCCAAAAATATATAACTTACAAAAATCCAATATTTATTTTTATTTTTGAGTGAAACAATAAAGAGATGTTAATTCTTTATCATTTGACTTTGTTGCATGAAAAATCCTTAAGTCTTATTGTGATTCCAAACATGATAAATCTTAGCATTGAAGTGAAATATAATTAAATGAATTCAACTATGTTTCCACAGGTAAAATAAAAATTGATATTAACAATGATTGTGACATTGTACCCTGAAAAATCTTTACAGTAGTTCACGTACTGTGCCGTACTTCCACACTTGCACAATGTACTGGATTGAATGAATTTTAAAAATTATTAGATAACAACAACAATTAAATCGTCAAAGTCTATCAATGTATTAAGTAATAACGAGAAACCTCATTTTGCTATGGGACTGAGCGATGTCTGGAAATGAACTGGAATTAATTCAGTGAAAAGTAATTACAGTTCCCTGTGTTTTAAGGCTGAGATTAAGGCTGATCATTCTAATGAGCAAACATCAGATATTTGCAATGATGTTGGATGGGAAGTCATTGGTTCTGTTGTGGGATAGGTAACCTGCAAATTAAATGCATTTTCACACTGTAGTATTAGTACGAAGAAACAATGGATTAAATTTAAATGTGAATCTTACTATATTTGTTCAAAAGGCTTTCTTAAAATTTGTGCCACTATTGTAATGACAATGTCTTGATAATTAGTGTTGGAAATGAAGAATTAAAATGATTCAATATTTCAAAAGCACTTTGCTGTGATGTTGATCGAATATTTATTAAGATCAGTAACCTGAGGAATAGGACCTAGTTTTATGGATTGAAGAAAACAATGAGCCATGCAGTGATTATTGAACAAGATTCTTCTTTTTTAACACAAAAATATACATTGTACAAGAATTGTGAATTTCCATCCACTGACCTCCTTGTAGAGATGTGTTACATTGATTTATATGATTAATATTATGATGAATGTTGAAACATTTGTGTCAGAATTAGGAAGAGAATTAGTAGATCATGAAAGTGAGCATGAAACTGAACAAACAATGTAGTCAACAACATGTGGTACATAAAGCAATTTTAATAATTTTGTCATTATTGTACAATGATGAATAACGTCGGAATAGAAACGGCAAAAAAACATTCGATGTCATCAAAGCTGTTCTTTTCTTACAATGAAATGAAAGCAATAATCATTTTGTAGCACACATGATTTGAAAAAGCAGTCCTTTAATATGAAACATAGTGGCGACTAACCTTTTTGCAAAAATGTATGCATTTCACTCATTTGAAATGAAGCGTTTGTTGAATTTGCAACAAAAATGGTTATAATTTGAATTGTCTGCTGCACACAACAAAAAGCTTAAACATTGTTAGAATGACAAAACTTTTGTTCCCAATGTTCTTTTATTACAGTCAATGTCCAGGATAAAGTAGAATTATTGGGTTAAACAATATAAATCATCGTTGACGACTGGACTGAAATATAAGATATCAATTGCATTTACTCCAGGGATTGGTAGACAAATGTTTACTGTTATTAGTCTCAGGAACAATAAGGGACTTACTCAGTAATCAGGTGGTGATAAGGACCTTTGTGTTGCTTTACGTGCAGTGTTTTGTGTTAACATTGATTTCAATAAAATTGAGGTATTTACATGAATTAGGAACAGACTGATATTTGGGTGTGAAGGATCTTATTTAAGGTTAGACATTTTAAAATATTTACTAGAATTGCTGAGCAAAACACACTTAAGACATCATGCAATAAATGAGGTAAGTGAGAAATATGTAAAGTCAATTTTCAAACGAACACAACGTGATATTTTCACAGCATTTCAATCTTACATTCAACATAAATAGATGAGTGGAAAACTAAGCATTTCACACAATTCACAAACAGATCAATAACTAAAAATTGATAAATAATAGCAAGTGGCATCTGTTTATTTTACTGAAGAAGAACAATATTATTTTCTAATATTTGTAGCACTGGAGCATCAAGTTCTATGTGTTGTCCGAACTAAGCTCTTCACAACAAAACAAAATTAATGAATATAATTCCTTCGTATATTTCATCTTTATGATTGCAACATTCTCAAATATTTTCCAAGGAATATTGATTGAGTGGAATTAGATACATTCTGTTATTAGTGACCTGAAGAAAGTAAATAACAAATACTGTGATTATTGGAATTAGCAACAGATGGAAGCATATCGAATATTAATTTGGAAGGCAATTCAATTGATTCTAGGATATTTTCGAATCAGAGTTCTGTACAAGGTGGGAACTGAAACTGTGCCTACTGGTGTGGTAGCAGAGACAGTAACAGAGCTGCACAAGATTCCTTCATAACGTTCCCAACCATAATGGGCAAGGAGACAATCTCACGCTTGTTACAAATTCTAAGCTAAAATGTTGTGTAATTACTGTAATTGATAATTGTTTCTAAAATCCTGATAGATAAGTTGACTTAATATTTTGAATGCACTTTGCTCTGATGTCGATTGTATATTTATTAATACTGATAAACTGAAAAGTAAAATGTAAAAGGTGGCTTTAATAATTAAGAAACACTCACCAACAATTGATTTTTTTTTGTAGAGTCATGTCTATTTAATTAATGCAATTTTTACCGTGACAAATGTTTAGATATTTATGTCAGAATTAGGAAGACAATAATCAGAGCTGAAAATGTGTTGCCAGTTAAAGCACAGCAGGTCAGACTAATTAGGCCAGGAAAGTGAGTATTATTGGGAAGGAAAGGTCGTGTTAATGACATTTGGTCCCAGGAGTCATTTCGTACCAAATGACTGATAATTGTGGGATTATTTTTCATTGACAACTAATGTTGGAAGAAAAAGAAACTATCTCAACATTTCAAAAGCAGTTTCTTTTTCTGCTTATGAAATTAAATAAATATTGTTTTGGAGGTCATAGGATTTGAAAAATAGAAACAGCCATTTAATGTGAGATTTGAGCTGAAGAATCGTTCTTTTCACCCCAGTGTAGTGTTTCCAATAAATTAAAATTTAGTGTTAGTTGAACTAAACAACAAATGGATGTACCTATATTGTTTCCTTGCACACATAAAAAGTAATACAATTTTAACATGGAAATTATTTTGCTCTGAAAGTAATAATTTCACACAAAGTTATGTTTATATTGAATTGAAGTGTCAGCATAACTGCAGGAGTGGTTTTCCACTGAATGAAGACTCAGAAGGCAGGCAGAACTCTGGGAAGTGGAAGATGTTGCAACAAGTTAACATAAAACATAGAATATTACATTGCAGTACAGGCCCTCCGGCCCTCGATGTTGCGCCGACCTGTCATACCAATCTGAAGCCCATCCAATCTACACTATTCCATGTACCTCCATATGCTTGTCCAATGACAACTTAAATGTACTTAAAGTTGGCGAATCTACTACAGTTCCAGGCAAAGCATTCCATAGGAGTAAGTGAGGACTGCAAATACTGGAGATCAGAGCTGCAAATGTGTTGCTGGAAAAGCGCAGCAGGTCAGGCAGCATCCAAGGAACAGGAGTATTGATGCTTTGGGCATAAGCCCTTCTTCAGAAATGAGGAAAGTGTGTCCAGCAGGCTAAGATAAAAGGTAGGGAGGAGGGACTTGGGGGAGGGGCATTGAAATTGCGATAGGTGGAAGGAGGTCAAGTTGATGGTATAAGGCTGGAATGGGGTGGGGGAGGAGAGGTCAGGAAAAGATTGCAGATTAGGAAGGTGGTGCTGAATTCGAGGGATTTGACTGAGACAAGGTGGGGGTGGTGACATGAGGAAACTGGAGAAATCTGAGTTTATCCCTTGTGGTTGGAGGGTTTCTAGGCGGGAGATGAGGCGCTCTTCCTCCAACCGTCGTGTTGCTATGGTCTGGCGATGGAGGAGTCAAAGGACCTGCATGCCCTTGGTGGAGTGGGAGGGGAATTTGAAGTGTTGAGTCACGGTGTGGTTGGGTTGGTTGGTCCGGGTGTCCCAGAGGTGTTCTCTGAAACATTCCGCAAGTAAGTGGCCTGTCTCCCCAATATAGAGGAGACCACATCGGGTGCAGCGGATGCAATAGATGATGTGTCTGGAGGTGGAGGTGAATTTGTGGCAGATATGGAAGGATCCCTTGGGGCCTTGGAGGGAAGTAAAGGAGGAGGTTTGTGCGCATGTTTTGCATTTCTTGCAGTTTCAGGGGAAGGTGCCAGGAGTGGAGGTTGGGTTGGTGGGGGGTGTGGACCTGACGAGGGAGTCACGGAGGGAGTGGTCTTTTCGGAACACTGATAGGGGAGGGGAGGGAAATATATCCCTATGATGGGTCCGTTTGGAGGTGGCAAAAAAGCATTCCATACCCTTACTACGCTCTGAGTAAAGAAACTACCACTGACATCTGTTCTATATCTATCACCCCTCAATTTAAAGTTATGCCCCCTTGTGCTCCCCATCTTGGAAAATGCTCTCCCTGTCCACCCTATCTAACACTCTGATTATCGTATATGTCTCTATTAAGTCATCTCTCAACCTTCTTCTCTCCAACGAAAACAGCCTCAAGTCCCTTAGCCTTTCCTTGTAAGACCTTCCCTCCATACCATCCTAGTAAATCTCCTCTGCACCCTTTCCAAAGCTTCCACATCCTTCATATAATGCGGTGACCAGAACTGTACACAATACTCCAAGTGCAGCTGCACCAGAGCTTTGTACAGCTGCAGCATAACCTCATGGTTCCAGAACTCGATCCCTCCATTAATAAAAGCTAAAACACTGTATGCCTTCTTAACAAGCCTGTCAACCTAGGTCGCAAATTTCAAGGATCTGTGTACCTGGACACTGAGATCTCTCTGCTCATTTACACTCCCAAGAATCTTAGCATTAGCCCAGTACTTTGCATTACAGTTACTCCAACCGAAGTGAATCACCTCACACTTATCCACATTAAATTACATTTGCCACCTCTCAGCCCAGCTCTGCAGCTTTTCTATGTCTCTCTGTAACGTACAACATCCTTCCTCATTATCCACAACTCCACTGACTTTAGTGTTGTCTGCAAATTTACTAACCCACCCTTCTAAGCCCTCATCCAGGTCGTTTATAAAAATGACTAACAGCAGTGGACCCAACACTGACCCTTGCGGTACACCACTGGTAACTGGACTCCAGGATGAACATTTCCCATCAACCACCACTCTCTGTCTTCTTTCAGCAAGCCAATTACTGATCCAAACTGCTGTATCTCCCACAATCCCATTCCTCTGCAGTTTGTACAATAGCCTACTTTGGGGGACCTTTTTTAATGCCTTGTAGGGATCATCCCCTAAGGCCAATCTCAGAATGTAGGTCCATGACACACTGTAACGTTTACAGTAAAAAGCAGTAATTGTACACACTTGCTGTATTACAATGGCCACATGCAATGTGGTTACAATCCTTCACTCCTTATACAGACATCCGATCCTGTAGAACATCTAATCTCAGATGGACATTGTTATGGATAACCCCAGCTTCCTATTGTTTCATGATGTTTAAATGGTCCTAAAATCTCCTGGCATTGGTATCTCTCAATGTATCTTATTTCTTCAGTTTACAAAGTTAATTATTACACTCCTTCCAGCCTCGCACTCTGCCTTGTCCACAATTCTCAAGAATCTGCAATTAGAAGTTTTTTTAATGTTCTGAGCAACTTTAAAATCGTAACTGTTTCTGACAAATGAACCCTGTCTGTTGCCCTTATAGCTGCTGTGAAAGTTAACTGGGCTGTATCCTGCAACTGGTGTTTATTCATTCACTGGGACAATTATTCTTTCGTTAATGAAGGTCAGGGTTGGTCGTTTTTCTGTATCTGGCATGTTCTTATTACTGTCTGGAATATAACTGTCTGGACTGGCATACTTATGGACTTGGAGTAGGATTTTAAAAATTATTATTTTCTTTCATCAAGATTGGAACAGACTGTTAGTTTATCTCTCCTCCACCATCTTGTGTTTTAATTCTAAGGCAGGTTGCGTCTTTTTGTTTGTCGGACATTTCGTATGAGCCAACATAGGCCATTCTATTCCAGATGGGGCAGGGCACCCCTCCAACAGCAAATCAACCAGGATTTCAGTATTAAAATACAAATCTGCATTAGCTACCATTAGGGAACAATACCGTGCAATATGCCTACGTCACTGAGACTTAATTCCACACTTAAAGCCAAATATACTGGATTTCATCAGTGATTAAATATTAGATATAAGGAAAAATTGTATTAAAACAGGTCACTGCAAACTTAAAATAATTAGAAACTTCATATTGCTATCTGTAACGTAGAAATGAACATTACTTATTGGAGTCTAAAACAATTAGATGTATCTTCATTTGTAATGCCGAATATTAATCCAATGATTTCTCTGAACATTCAAATGAGAAGGCATCAGATAGTTCCTGTGAGTGTTGGATGAGGAATCATTGCTTGGTTCATGGTTGTGTTGATCTGGGAAAAAAAAAGATCCATTTTCCTTTGTAAAATTGGCACGAAGAAATAATGGTTTAAATTGAAATGTGAATCTCATGATATTTGTTACTAAACTTAAACAGAATTATTGTGTGATGTTGGTCTAACAATGAATTGGTAATTTATTTTAGAACGCTGACACATTAAATGATTCAATATTTCCAAACGAGTTTGCTCTGATATCGATTACACAGTAATTAGTATCAGTGAGCTGAGAACTAGAATGCTGGCATGATGGTTTGGAAAATACATTCGATATGCAGTGATTATTGATCAGAACTGTTTGGTCATTCAACATTCTCAGATACTCCTGCAATCTGTACTTGCTGTCTCTGCTTTTTTTTCTTCTGTAGAAATACAATATATAATCCATTCAATTTTCCATGTCATCAATATTCAGACATTTGTGTCAGCGTTACAAAGAAAATAAATCGATAAGGAACATGGTTATTATAGCGAAATACAGTCAACAGCATTTATAGAGGAAATGTTTCAATAGTGTCTCTGAGTAAACACGTGAAAAGGTTTAATGGGGATCTGTTCACAATGTACTTAGCCACAATTACATTTTCTTAACATGATGACTGGAGGGAACTTATCAGAAAACTCGCCTATATTTAGGAATTCCTTCATCTCGATACATGTTACTATCAGCATCCTCAGTCACAAATAATGAAGTGTGATTATTGGCATGGGAACATGTGGTGTGTAAATTATAAGAAGGTATATCTTGCATACCTTTGGGATGATGTGATAGCGTGATGTCTGCTGTGTTTACTTATACTGAGAACAATATGATACTGACAAAAGGCTTTTCACTGAACAATTATCAGGTGGCCTTCATGTGCAGTGATTACTTTGATTTCAAGACCTTTGATATATTTTCCATGATTTGGAAAATGATTAGATTACTTACAGTGTGGAACCAGGCCCTGTGGCCCAACAAGTCCACACAGACCTACTGAAGCGCAATCCACCCAGACCCATTCCCTTACATTTACTCCTTCACCTAACACTACGGGCAATTTAGCATGACCAATTCACCTAACCTGCACATTTTTAGATTGTGGGAGGAAACCGGAGCACCCGGAGGAAACCCACGCAGACACGGGGAGAATGTGCAAGCTCCACACAGTCAGTCACCTGAGGCGGGCACTGAACCCAGGTCTCTGGCACTGTGAGACAGCAGTGCTAACCACTGTACCACCGTGCCAGCCAATGATTAATAGTTTTGTGACAAATGTCTACATGTGGTCATTAGCTGGATTCAAAGCATTCAATGTGTTGGTGCCAAAACCCTTCATTGTTGACATTTTCAAGAGAGGTATATAATGCTCAGCCATTGGCTGGAAGTCAAGGTGTAAGAAAATTTGGGTCATCCTGGAACTGATTGATTCTCGCTGATGTTTGATTAATTTTGTGTTTGTCCTGATTTATCTGGCTGTAGGTGAATTGAGAACGTATAGTTTCTGTCCAAGGGTCACTTCACATCCTTGGCCACTCGTAATGAAGAATAAACACTGCTGTGAGCAATACATATCTTGGATAATTACTGAACAGAAATTTCAGAAGACACTCATTGTAATTACTGGAGGGAATGATAATCAGATGCTTACTGTGGTGATTGATCTCAGGAACAATGAGACAGTTACTCAGATTATTCCACTGAACAGTAATTAAATGATCATGAGACCATTGTCTGGCTTTATGAATAATGTTTTGTATGAGCATTGATTTCCATAACATTGCCATAGTATACAAGTCTGCAGGTTGGGTGAGTTGGCCATGCTAAATTGCCCATAGTGTTCATGGATGTGTAGGTTAGGTGCATTAGTCAGGAGAAATGTCGAGTAATAGAGTAAGAGAATGTGTCTGGGTGGGTTACTCTTCGAAGGGTCGGTGTGGTCTTGTTGAGCCAAGTAGCCTGTTTCAACACTGTAGGGATTCTATGACTCTATGATTCTTTGATTTAGGAATAGATTGATAAGCAAATGCTAAATATACTATTTAAAGTCAACAAAATCTTTATGTTTAGTAGAATTACTTAGCAAAATGCATTGAAGCCATCATACACAAAGTGAGATAAGTGGAAGTAGTAAGGTATATTGATTAAATGAAATGAATGTCATTATTTAGATATTTTAAATTTGAAAAACTACAGTGTCCTCAAATCTAAAATTTAGAGACAATGTAATGTGATACATACATTTATTAATAACCTGAAGATAATCAATTGCAGAATCTGTGATTATTGGAATGAACAACAGACAGAGCAAATCCAAAATTGGATTGAAAAGCAATTCAAACTCTGCTTAGATATTTTCTAATCACCATTCGAAGCTGTTTTGGTACATCTCTGTTGAAGATGGGAACTCAACGCACACTTCCTGGTCTCGTGGGAGACACTCTACTGGAGTTCCACAGGTTCCTTTCATTATGTTCCCACCAAGGAAGGGTGGGATTATAATTAATTGTGATTACTCAAATGAAAATTAACCAGTGTTCACTCCGATAATTGGGCTCGGAATTAATTTGACTGTTTCTATGCAATGGACTGAGAACGAAATGGTAATTCACAATAATGATGGTACTAAATATATAGGCTCTTACGTAACAATTAATATCATGACAATTGAAGGAAAAATAAATAGACATATCATGCGCTTATTGTAAATTCATGAAAAATACAACTGCTGAATAGGTTTAAAGCAATTTTTCTGATAATGAAAAGATAATTAGAATGCTTATCACTAAAAAGATTTATTCACTGTGACTATTCAGCTGCAGGCAGCTCCCCTTCCTTACGCAAATGTACAACTTCCAACAATTCAAAATGTACTCTGATTGATAAAGGGAAGAACAAACACATGTAAGTTTTTTTTCTCGTGTTTACAAAAAAAGTCACACATTTGAATATTTTTAGCCTTAAAATATTTAACCCTTGCTGAGATCAGAAATACAATAAACCTTCACGTTGAAGAAAAATATAATCAAATCATATCAAAATATACATCGATATTCACAATAATTGGGAGAGTGAACACTGCAATATCTTTCCATCAGTTGATGTACTGAGCCATAATTCCACTTTTATATCCCTAACTGGATTGATCAGTTATTAGATATTAGCAATAACTAAATTATTAATATGCTGTCAGTGAACTGAATATTAAAGAGAAATCTCACATTGCTGTTTGAACATACAATGTGCCAAAATAAACAGTAATTATTGGTGAAATGTCATTAGATATCTCTTAATCGATGAGGCTATGGTTACTTCGATTGTTGAAATATGTAGCGTTCAGATATTTCCAATGAGCATTGGATGGAAAATCAATCTTTTTGGTATAGACGTGAAAAAAAAAGTTTTATTGGAGTATTGGCAATAAGAAATATAGGATTAAATTATGATGTGCATCTCACCTTACCAAATATTTTCAAGTTTTCTAAAAGGTTTCTAGTCCAATAATCAGTTTAAAAGGGGTCATTTTGGTTCAGCAGATCAGTAACTGCAAACATTTTCAACACATCTCCATCAAAGTTGATAATTCAGAAAAAAATACCAAAGCAATACCAAATGAAAAAATATATCTTTAGATTAGAGTCAAGTTCATTCTCCACTTATTTTATTCCTATTTTTGACACCAGTGATTAAATATTGATTAGATTAAATGTCATCTGTGTTAGACATGAATTTTCTCTCAACGATCTGTGCAACACAGGAATGGGCCCTTTGGCCCATAACTTTGTGCTGAACATAATGCAAAATAAACTCACCCCTTCGGTCTACCCTTGGTCCATATCCTTCCAAATTATCCAAACGAACATTTAAAAAGCCCTAAAGTATCTGCCTCTACCACCAATCCTAGAAGTTCATTCCAGACACCTACCACTCCCTTTGTAAAAAACAAATTGCCCCTCACATGCCCCTTGAATTGTCTCCCGTAACCTTAACGCATGTCACTTACTTTTGACATTTCAACTCTGGGAAAAACATTTTGACTGTCAGCCCTATTTCCGTATCTCCTGATTGTATAGACTTGCGTCAAATCTTCCTCCATCCTCCGCTACTCCACAAAAAAAGCAACATGAGTTTTTCTCATGTCTCCAAATCCAGGCAGCATCCTGGTAAACGCCCTCTGTACCCTCCAAAGCCTCCATACCCTTCCTATAATGTGGTGAATAGAAGTGAAAACAATACTTTAAGTATGCCTTAACCAAAGTCTTATAAAGTTACAACATGCCATCCTTACTCGTGTAACCAGTTCCCTGACCAATAAAGGCAAGCATGCCATTTGCCTTCCTGACCACCCTATCTACTTGCATGGTCACTTTCAGGGAGCCATGGTCTTGAACGCCAAGATCCCTTTGAACAACAAAGCTGTTCAAGGTCCTGCCATCACCTACGTTTCCTTCATATTTGAGCTCCCAAAGTGAAATACCTCACAGTTGTATGGATTAAATATTGCCTTTAATTTTTCTGCCCATTTCTGCAATTTATATTTTTCCTGCTGCATTCTTTGACATCCCTCTACATTATCCACAACTGCACTGAACTTTGTATCAACTGCAAACTTATTAACTCACCAAATTAGATTTTAATCCATGTCACTTACATATATTTGTCCCGCAAACAGAAGGGTTCCAGTGCAGATCCCTGTGGGAAAAAGACAGAAAATGAGGAAAATGCAGAATTCTTGAATAAATGAGGTTTCTTTCAATGACAAAACTATTCTGATGAATAATCTCTGAAGGTATGATTTTTGTTCTGAAATTAACCCAATATTTTAATTCTCAGTTTACTGATCTTATTGAATATCTAGTATAAACTGCTTTGAAAATATTGAATCATTTTAAGTGTTGAGTTCTAACATTAATTATTCTTTAATTGTAATTTCAACTATCACACCATCATGAGAGTTGAATCTATTATTTCTTAGTGCCAGTATCATGATGAAATATTTACACTCGTTTCAGGTCAACACACCTGCAATCAAGCAAAGTTTTCTCACCCAACACTCATAGTAACTATCTCATTCTCTTTCATTTGAATTCTCATATTAATTAAATGATTATTAATCAGTCTTATCAATTAAGAGATGGCTAACTAGTTTTCACATCAATATTTCAGTTCTTTCCAACATATTGCACAGTTACATTGCAATAAGGGGTTTCTCATCATTCTTAAATTTGTTATCAGCTATTTTTGTGTCTGATTTCCAGTATCCACAGTTTTTTGCGTTCTTGTATTGATTGTATTTCATTTCAATGCTAACATTTCTATATTTCTGATTATTACAATAAGAGCTAAGTATTTTTCATGTTAAACATTATATTAATTTCACGTGTTTCTTGTCTACACAAACCAGAATTAACAAATGTTTGCTCTATTCTTTTACAATAAATCTTGAATTCTTAGAAATCACAATTTTGTGAAAATGAGGGAAATTATCTTTTGCTTAATAGTCACATTGAATGACTAATGCTTTATTTCCAAGTCATGTGCATTATAAAGCAGTTTAATTTTGAGTACATAAATAACTGCTTCAAACATATTTAATTACTTGATTATCATGAGATTTATATTTATTTCAGATCATTGTCGCTTCGTTCCAACATTTTTAGAAATTACTAATTCCTTTTATCAGTCCATTACACACTGGAATTGTCGAATACAACCCAGTCTGATTATCACAATAAATATTTGAGCAGTTTTCCCTGTGAGTAACCACCGTAAGTATGTGATTATAGTCCTGCCCTTCTTGCATAGGAACATTATGTAGGGCTCTGGTAATGTCTGTACTGAAAGACCAGGACGTATGGATTCAATTCTAAACTTCAACAGAGATGTGTCAAAGCACATCAGAGTTGATTAGAAAATATCTAAGTGTCTACTGAATTATTTTTCAATCCAACATTTTCTCAACTTGTATCTGTTGTTCATTGTAATGTTCACAATATCTTGAATTTATTTGCTTCCGGTCACTGACTAAACCATGAATGTTATTATGCTGCTTCTAAGTACCGCTTAACGTTTAATAACTTTACAGTCATAAAGATTCTGCAGTGTAAATTACAGTTAAGGTAAGGGGGAACGATTTAAAAGGGATCTGAGGGCCATTTTTTTTCACAAACTGTGTTTGGCTCACATGGAATGAGCTGTGAGAGGAAAGGTGGTGGCTGGTACAATTATAACATCTAAAAGACTTTTGGACTGTTACATGGATAGAAAACGTCCAGAAGGATATGGAACAAAATGGGGCTAGTTTAGTTTAGGGAACCTGGCCGGGCTGCCTGAACGGCCTGTTTCCGTGTTGTGCCAAGCTAGCATTGTACAATTCAAACTTGACTGTGATTGGTAAAGGAAAGAACAAACGGGTGTTAATTCTATTTTGCGTCCATAAAAAAGTGACATGAATTTTAAATAATTTTGTCACAAGAAATAGTTCACTCTTATTGTGATCAGAAATACAATGAATGTGAGCATTGAAGTCAAATATGATTAAATCAATTCAACTGTGTTTATATGGTTAAAATAAAAATTGATATTCACAATCATTGTGAGTTTGTACACTGCCATATCTTCACGTTACTTCATGTACTGAATCATTATTGCATTTACTGAGCATAAATATACCCCCGACTGAACTGAACAATAATTCGATGTTAGCAACACTTAGATTTTGAAGACGGGGAAATTTCTGTAATTTTATCCTGATCGATGATCCAACATTTGTGTCTGAATCAGGAAGAAAGTAAGGAGATAACCAAAGTGAATATCAGAGTGACCACAAGATACAGTCCATGACATTTGATAGAAAAAGGAATTTGCATAATCTCATGGTTATTGAACGTTAATAATTAATTCCCTCCGCAGGTACTGAAGCAGTCCAAGTCCAAGTGCAACAAGATCTGGACAATATCCAGGTTTGGGCTGACAAGGGGCAAGTAACATACATCCCACACAAATGCAGGCAATGACCATCACGTATAAGAAATAATCTAACCACCATCCCTTGACATTCGATGGAGTTGCCACCATTGAACACCCACTATCAACATCCTGGGAATAATCATTGATCAGAAACTGAATTGGTCTCACCACATAAACACGGTGGCTACAAGAGTAATTCAACTGCTGTCTCCTGAAAGCCTGTCCAACAGCTACCAGACACAAGTCAGGGGTGTGATGGAATACTCCCCACTTGCTTGGATAGTGCTGCCCTAACAACACTCAAGAAATTTGATACCATCCGGAACAAAGCAGCCCGCTTGATTGGCACAGCATCCACAAGTATCCACCCCCCACCACCACTGATGCTCCGTAGCAGCAGTGTATACTATCTACAAGATGCACTGCAGGAATTCACTAACCAGCACCTTTCAAACCCATGGCTACTTCCATCGAGAAGGACAAGGGCAGCAGCTAGATGGAAAGACAACTATTTTTAAGTTCCCCTATAAGGTAGTAATCACCCCGAATTGGAAATATATAGCTGTTCCTTCACTGTCGCTGGGTCAAAATCCTGGAAATCCCCACCCCAAAGGTATTGTGCTGTATACACACAGCAGGTAGGCTGCAGCGGCTCAAGAAGACAGCTCACCACCAATTTCTCAAGGGCAACTAGGGATGGGCAATAAATGCTGGGCCCAGCCAGTGACACCCACACCACATCAAATAAATATTTTAAAAATGTCTACAAGATCAAAACAGCTCCACACTGTCCTAGCTGCAATCTCTGCCCCTTATTGACAAAGATAAAAGAATCTGACCTTGCTCAACTTTCTCATCAAAACCAAGTACAGTATTCACCCCAGCCCTCTCTTATATGAACCAGCAGCATTTCCACCACCAACAGTAGATCCTCTTAAAATATTTTGTCAGTAACTTTTAATTAACTGGTTACTACAATTACAATGCAATCTCTACAAACAGATCAAATACCGTTTATGCAACAACAAATTTTCTAACAACTTTTCTCGATCTCTGTCATTCTTTTTAGTTCGATGAGGTAGGGAGGGATGGAAACACGACAGTGATGTAAGATATATGTAATACAGTGAGACAGGAAAGCTAGTATGGCTCATGTTGACTCTAAGATCCCACACAGTGAAGCAACACATTCACTGCATAATAAACATAACATAACATTTCAACCCCACTCACACCCGGCGTGACAGAAATAAAATGTGGATCGGTTGGACAGGATAGGTTTGTTACAGTTAGAGTTTGGGAGAGTGAGGGGTGACATGACTGAAGTATCTAACATCCTGAATGGTTTGATAAGGTGGATGTAGAAAGGATGTTTCCACTTGTGGGTCATTCTGAACTAGAGGGAACTGCTTTAAAATTGGGTTCACCCTTTCAGGACAGCGATGATGATATTTGTTTCCCATCGGAGGGCTGTGCAAATTTCGAACTCTCTGTCCCAGAAGGTGGGCTCACTGAGTATTTTTAAGGCACAGGTTGATAGATTCTTTTTAAGGGATGTTGGGGGGAGTTGGAATATAAATTGCTAACAGATAAGGCCTGGTCTTATTGAATGGTTGGGCAGGCTCGAGGGGCCGAATGGCCACCTTCTGCTTCTCTCACACATGATCCAAGATATGAGAGCTTTGTTTAAAATGCATTTACTAGGATGTAGGTGCCACTGGCTATGGGCAACATTATTACCCAGAGGGCAGATAACAGCCAACCACATTGCTGTCAGGAGTCACACGTAGACCAGACCAGCTAAGGATGGCAGTTTCCTTCCGTAAAGGACATCAGTGATCCAGGCAATGGAGAATAATTTCATCAATAGACTCATAATTCTAGATGATTATTAAATTCAAGTTCCCCATTTGCCGTGGTGGGATTCGAATGAGGGACCCCAGAATACTCGCTGGGTCTCTGCATTAACAGTTCAGCAATGATACCACAGGACTGTTCCCGAGCTACAAAGGGTGGGAACCAAAACCTTGATCAAACAGGAAGAATTAAGGAGTGTTGAAGGGAATGGGGGAAAAGAATGACCAAGTTTAGGTTCAAGGCAACTGAAACTAAAGCCACCAACAGGGAGGAGAACAAAGTAAGAAACCCTCACACAGCTGGAATTGGATAAGTGCAGATACCCCAGGGAGGTGTGGAACTACGCAGGGAGGACAGGGTGAAGGCCCGGGTAGGTTTAAAAGCAGTGAACCAAATTTTGAAAATATCTTTCTGAACGTAATGTAGATCGGGTTAAAACTGAGGTAGGTGTCTGACACAACTTGCTGCAAGGACACAGACAGTAGAATCTGAAGTGATCATGAGGTAATGGAGGTAGAATGTGGGAGACAAGCTGGGACTGTATTGGAGTAGTCATGGTGAGAGGGAACAAATACTGGATACAGGGTTTCAGCAGCTGATGGACTGACGCTGAGGTGAGCCATCGGAAACTGAGCAGGAGACCAACATCTAATAGGACAGAGAAACTGGTCCATCAGCCTGAAACTGACTGACCCCGTGGCTGTCAGTGACTCCAACACAAGTGAATGGAAACATTGCTCAGAGCCTGTTTCTGTAACATTCAACACAACCAGGAAATAAAAAGCGAATAATGAGCTGAAAACAAGGCCCTGCTCTGTTAGAGTCTAAACTGTTCAATGTTCAGTTACTGAACATTATTGATTCACAGAATATTCTAACCTGCATAATCACAGTAAAACGGGAAAGTAAACAACGTTCTTGGCAAAGACATAATGAACCAACTGCTTGAATAAAAACAGCTGAGAACAAAGGGGCTGAATCCTCCACAAACTGACAAACACAGGTACCATCGGTTTATAGATAGACAATGAAATTCTTCAGAAAAACACTTCCCTGCCTCTGGTGTGTGAACTGCCACTTATTTCCTTTGAAATGAATCTTTGTTTCCCCTCAGAAAAGCAGGTGTGTCGTGCACTTACAGACTGACTTACAGACAAAGGAAACCTGATCTGAGATTCACAGGTTAATGAAGCTATTAGTGACAGTCCATTGCACACAACAAGAGCTTAGACCACAACAGATTCTAGTGAAACCAACAATGCAATGAAAAAGGTGAATTAGTCTTTATAATCATGCAGCCTCTCTCAATCAAATAATCCCAGTCAACTTCCAAACATTTTAATACTATTAATACCAATGTATACGTATTTATTTACTTTCCCTAATTTCCTCCAAAAATATATATGATTATTCTCTTCAAAATATATATTTAAATGGTCAATTAATAATCACAATTCATTTCCAATTATTCTTACTACAAAACAACTTGCAAACTAAAATAGTTTTCATGTTAATAATGACACTGGAAACTTTGGTATGTAGTTTACCCATATTTCCAAATATAGTTTTGGTTTATTATTGCAGTGAAGCTAAAACTAAAGTCTATTTATTTTCTCTGATATCCTTCCATTACTTTATTCCCTAATAACAGTGCCCATGGTGTAATGGGTGACAAGCATTAAATATAATTGAATTTTCATTGCAACAACTTGTGCTAAAACTCACATATTATTCAGTTCATTCATTGTCGTTGATTATCAGTTATTTTCACTGTATGATCATGTTAAATTCACTTAAATAATCACAGTAGAATTTTCACCTCTATAGATATGTAAAGTGAATGTCAAATTACTCATATTTCAAGTCAAACCAAATTTACATTTTGTTCTGTTTTATTCCAGGAATGACAGGATGTGTTACATTATTATGGGGAACAGGAACAAGTGAAGGTGGTGACTCTCAGACGTGAGGTCTTAAAGCCATCGAACCAGGTTGTAGTTACACTGGGGGAGGTACCTCGTGTCCCGTTCTCCTCAGAAGGCAGTGAGGATGGTGACACTGACTGGAACAGTTTAGATGACAAAGCGCCCACGTATGGACAGAGGGACGGCAATGGGTGGGATGACCCACTGCCCTGTAAGGCCCAGAAGGCCGTGTCTATGGCACCGCTGGGCATCAAAGCTCAAACTTGGACAGACAGGAGGGTGGCAACAAAGGGAACTGACAGAAACTAAACTGAACTGTTTACCCGGCTGAAAGACAGATGTTGGTGAATGAACACTCAGCCTGATAGAGAAATGGCAATAATGGGCCTTATTGGGTGAATACAGATACATTAGTTGAGGTACAGTCTCACCGATGATGGTGTCTGGCCAAAATCTTTTAGGCCAAGATGCCCCGACGTGTACAGCGGAACCTGTTTCTGCAATGAGAGGGTGAGGGTGTGAGCCGGTTCCCCCAGTTCACAGCCAATCAGTGCATCCAGGCATTTACAGATATTACAGGGATACACTGGGGAAGGGACAGGCTGAATGGGCTAAAATAACCTTGGTGACTCAGGGAGCTGAGGATAATATCGAGGATCATACAGAGAGGAAGCCTGAGGTGTGCAAGGACCATGGGGGTTTACCAAACCCCAACCTGTGATGATGAAATAGGTTTGATGTATTTTAAAGATGACATGGGACCCCATTTAACTGTAATCATAAATATGGGACTCCCAGTGGGAGATAATTTTAACCACATTCTGAATTGGGCCATGACAGCTGAGGCAAACTCCGAAACAAAGGGGAATAGCTGAAGTGCAGGGAGGGTAACCAGACCCACAATGTTACAAGTGAAGCAGGAAAGGGCACACAGCCAAGGAACGTAGGCAGAGAGAGGGAGATAGATGTTCACATTGTGTGTGTGCATGAGTTCACGTAGGCACATGAATATTCATTGATGCTGTGTTTGGGAACTAGTAGAACATATTATTAATACAGGAACACCTGTATCAATTACTGAAACGGATTTGCCCCTTACCCCTCAATTACTAAAATGAGAGCAGTTGGAGAGGGAATCGAGGAAACTGGATGAAATAAACCTGTCCCAATGCAGATCATGGATATGGAAAAATATATTCAGATATGCAAGTGTGAAACTGAGGAAAGGACCACTCTGGGAGTTGCCATTTTAGAACAGTTCCGAAGAACTATTGATGTAGAGACACAAACTGTAATATGGGAACAACCTGGCCAGGCCCGGGACAGGAAGCAAAGGAGAGGCAACATCTCCAGAATAGTTACCTTGCAGGGAGACTGGAGCAGTCAGAGAATCTGGGGAGTTATAGCTAGGACCCAAACAGCAGTGCGGGTAACTCAAACAGGAGTGTGGGTTATTATCTGCAGATCCTGTAAAGATCGAGGGCCCTCTCAATCCCCACACAAACAGGATCCCATTAAAGCTGGGGCTGAGGAGGCAGTCATTGTGACAGTAACAGAGTGAGAGAAGCAGGAAATAGTCAGACCAACAGTATCACAGACGAACTCACAGAAGCCGAACGGCACATCCCACCTCACTATTGATTATACCTCCCTCAGTAAATCTGCCACTAAACAGTATCCTACAGTAGCGAACCACACCACTTCAGTTAATGGATTAAAATTGCAACAGGATACAGTCTCTGCCCTTGATATTGTGAATGGGTTCCTGTGGACCTGGAATGGCAGAATAAGCTAATATTTACTGTCTGAGGAAAGCAGTAGACCTGGATCCAGTTACCTCAGGGATCCCGTAATATTCCAGTATATCCCACCGATACATGGCTGATGGAGTTAGTCAATTTAATCTTACCAACACCTCATCACCTCAGTTGAAGAGAAAGAACATATCCAGATATCACACAGAGTATTGGGTCAGGTCAGGCAGGCCGAGCTTAAAATTAACCCACAGAACGTGGGAAGGTAGGGGGAGATGTACCTGGGACATCACATCAGGGAGATCAAATCAGGAAGGGAGGGGGACAATCCCAGTGTAACGAAAGATCATGATTTCAAAACTATACACCCACACACCGTGAAGGGGATAAGGCAAACTTTAGGATTGTTTAATTATTGGAGGACTTTTGTGGAGAATTACCCAGAAATGGCAGAACCATCACGAGCCCTGACAGAAGCACGGACATTAGCCAGGGGTCAGCGAGTCAGCATATACACAGACAGACAGCATTCCTTTGGTATAGTTCATGACCAAGTGTTGGCCTGGGCTCGGTGAGGGTACATCACCCTGTCTGGGGGCATATAGAGCATGAAGGACAGATCAGAGAGTTTGTGGAAGCAGCTAACTTTCCCAGAGAAGCAGCAATAATGAAGAGTAGAGCTCACAGGGAAGTAGAAACCCCACACCAACAGGGCAGTGAGTATGTGGGGAAGGCAGGTGAATAGACAATAGGTGCAGGAGAAGGCCGTTCTGCCCTTCAAGACAGCACCACCATTCATTATGATGATAGCTGATCATCCTTAATCAGTATCCTGTTCCTGCCTTATCCCCATAACCCTTTATCCCACTATCCTTAACAGCTCTATCCAACTCTTTCTTGAAAGTATCCAGAGATTTGGCCTCCACAGCCCTCTGGGGCAGAGCATTCCATACATCCACTACTCTCTGGGTGAAGTAGTTTCTGCTCAACTCTGTTCTAAGTGGCCTACCCCTTATTTTGAAACTGTGTCCTCTAGTTCGGGACTCACCCATCAGCGGAAACATGCTTCCTGTCTCTAGAATGTCCAATCCTTTAATAATCTTACATGTGAAATACTGACTGAAACAGTGAAGACATTTGAGGAGATGGCAATGGGTGTAGCTACAGAAGTGAGAGAGGAAGGTTTAAAGATATTCCCAGAAACAGTCCCACAACAGGAGAAACAGGAATGGGAAAAGGGTGGGACAATAATAGGACAAGACAAAGTCTGGATGATCCAGTAGTGTTACCACACTGTATAAGACAAACATTATTAAAATCATATCATGGACTGAACCATATGGGGCAGGATACAATGCAATATCAGATGATCCACTACAATCCTTGCCTGGAACAGGGAGAAATACAGCAAGGTTTTGTCGAAGGTGTGTAGTGTGTTCACAGTGTCAGCCAGGGAAAGCAATCAGGATAAAATGGAGGCAGCAGCAGGGACCCAGGGGTCCATGGGAACAATTACAGATGGATTTTACACACACACCCATCCCAATCCCAGGGAAGGAAGTCCTACTGGGTTTTAATAAATAGGTTTACTCAGTGGGTGGAAGCATTCCCCTGCAGATTATGATCAAGGGACAAATGTTACAGGGAACATAACTAAAGAGCTATGTGTTCTGTTTGGTACTGAACAGAAATCCCATCCCTCATACCACCCCCAGAGCTCAGGGACAGTAGAAGGAATGACGCAGACACTGACAGCTAGTTTGACTAAGGCTCTCTCAGAGACAGGACAGCGATAGGTTAGAGTACTCCACACCAGCCTAATGAAACCGAGGACAACCCCAGCAAAGGGTATGGGGCTGTCCTCCTTTGAATTAGTGACTGGATGGACTATGCAGATGCCACAGGGTATGGTAGTGGGAGGGCCAGAGATGTGTGGTAGTGGGACGGCCGGAGATGTGTGGTAGTGTGAGGGCTGGAGATGTGTGGTAGTGGGCTGGCCGGAGATGCGTGGTAGTGGGAGGGCCGGAGATGTGTGGTAGTGGGAGGGCCGGAGATGTGTGGTAGTGGGAGGGCTGGAGATGTGCAATGACAAGAATAGGGTTAACTATTTGTGAAAGAACGGGCAAGGCAGCTGCATGAGCTGAGAGAATCAGAGACTGTGAAAGGGAACACGGAAATATCCAAGCTGACATTCCAAACCCTGGAGTTCAGGTCAGGGGGAAAATATTACTGGAACGTATGAAATAAACACATCAAAATGCTGGACTTATCTGGGGGAGCCAGAGAGAGACCTCACCCATCATGCATTAGTAAGGAGCTCTGAATAAACATTGGTCATGCTGCTCATCACAGAACTCAAGGCTCCTCTTTGATATTTCTCCCAGCAACAGTTGTGCAGGGGCATGTTGCTGGCTGGAGGTCTGTGGCTAATGCTGTTCCACAAGGTTCAGAGCTGGGACATCTGTTGTTAGTAATATATATAAATGAAAAGTTTGGAAATGTAAAAGATTTAATGAGCAAGTTTGTAGATGGCACAAACTGTTGAAGTTGTGAATCGTGAAGAATGATGTCAAAGGATACAGCAGGGAAGAGATGAGTCAGAAAGTTTTGTGGAGAAATTGCAGATATATTT
The DNA here is from genome assembly GCF_020745735.1 of Hemiscyllium ocellatum. Lineage (NCBI taxonomy): Eukaryota > Metazoa > Chordata > Chondrichthyes > Orectolobiformes > Hemiscylliidae > Hemiscyllium > Hemiscyllium ocellatum. The sequence continues at coordinate 8,985,272 of NC_083429.1, read as the reverse complement.
TAATTCCGACAAGTGTGAGGTGATGCGTTTTGGAAGACACATAGCGAGAGGAATGTATACAATAAACGGAAGTGCCCTGAGCAGCACTGATAAACAGATGGATCTTTAGTTGCAAGCTGAAAGATCCCTGAACGTGGTGAAGGAGGTGAATGGCAGCCTTGCCTTCTTCTGTCAGGGGAGTGAATGTAAACCTAGAATCAGGCCACCTTTGGGGTATTGTGTGCCGTTTTGATCATCACATTATAGGTAGAATGTGAAGGCTTTTGGGAAGGTGGAATCAGGTTTACCAGGATGTTGCCTGGATTGGGATAGGTTGGAAAATCTTGGATTGTTGTCTTTGGAAAATCAATGGCTGTGGGGTGACCCAACTGGCATAGACAGAGTTTGTAAACCATGGTTTACTCCAGAAATTGAATCTCTTGTTAAGAAGAAGAAGAAAGAGGCTTATGTGTTGATGAGGCAAAATGGTACAGATGAAGCAATTGAGAGTTACAGATCAGCTAGGAAGGATTTAAAGAGAGAGTTAAAAAAAAGAAAGGGAGGACACAAGCAGCCTTTAGCAAACAGAATAAAGGATAACCCTGAAATTTTCTATAGGTATGTGAAGAATAAAAGGATCATTAGGGTAGGAATAGGGCTAATCAAAGACAGAAGTGGGAAGTTGAGTGTGGACCGTGCAGAGATCGGAGAAGTGCTAAATGAACATTTCTCAATGGTGTTTACACAGGAAAAGGGGAATACTGTAGAGGACAAAACTTGGTACGAGATATTAGACTAGAAAGGATTGAGGTTAGTTATGCACAGGTGTTATCAATTCTAGAAGGAGTGAAAGTAGACAAGTCCCCATGGGGTTTATCCGAGGATTCTCTGGGAAGCTAGGGAGGAGATAGCAGAGCCTTTGGCTTTGATATTTGAGTCATCATTGTCTATAGGTTTAGTACCCGAGGACTGGAGGATTGAAAATGTTGTGCCCTTGTTCAAGAAGGGCAGCAGAGATGACCCAGGTAATTATAGACCAGTGAGCCTTCCTTCCATTGTAGGAAAGGTTTTGGAAAGGATTATAAGAGATAACAGTTATAATCATCTAACAAGCAACAATTTGATTTCAGATAGTCAACATGGTTTCGTCAAGGGCAGGTCGTGTCTCACAAACCTCATTGAGTTTTTTGAGAAGGTGACCAAGCATTTAGATGAGACTAGGGCAGTTGACGTGGTATACATGGACTTCAGTAAAGCCTTTGATAAGGTTCCACATGGTAGGTTGATGGAAATGCAGAGGCATGGAGTTGAGGGTGATTTAGCAGTTTGGATTAGAACCTGTCTTTCTGAAAGAAGGCAGCGAGTGGTGGTTGATGGAAAATATTCAGTCTGGAGCCCAGTTACTTGTGGTGCTCCACAAGGATCTGTTTTGGGACCACTGCTGTTTGCTATTTTTATAAATGACTTAGACGCAGGCATAGGTGGATGGATTAGTAAATTTGCAGACGACACTAAAGTCTGTGGAGTAGTAGACCGCAGCCGCATCTGGAGTATTGTGTGCAGTTTTGGTCGCCATACTATAGGAAGGATGTGGAGGCACTGGAACGGGTGCAAAGGAGGTTTACCAGGATATTTCCTGGAATGGTAGGAAGATCGTTTGAGGAAAGGCTGAGGCACTTGGGGCTGTTTTCATTGGAGAAAAGAAGGTTTAGGGGTGACTTGATAGAGGTGTACAAGATGATTAGGGGTTTAGATAGGGTTGACCATGAGAACTTTTTTCCACGTATGGAGTCAGATATTACGAGGGGGCATAGCTTTAAATAAAGGGGTGGTAGGTATAGGACAGATGTTAGGGGTAGATTCTTTACTCAGCGAGTCGTGAGTTCATGGAATGCCCTGCCAGTAACAGTGGTGGACTCTCCCTCTTTATGGGCATTTAAACGGGCATTGGATAGGCATATGGAGGATCATGGGCTAGTGTAGGTTAGGTGGGCTTGGATCAGTGCAACATCGAGGGCCGAAGGGCCTGTACTGCGCTGTTTTTTTCTATGTTCTATAATCTATGTAGACAGTTTGGAAGAATGTTACAAGTTGCAGGGGGATTTAGATAAACTGCAGAATTGGGCTGAGAGGTGCAAGTGGAGTTCAATGCAGCTAAATGTGAGGTGATGCATTTTGGGAAGAATAACAGGAAGGCAGAGTACTGGGTCAATAGAAAGATTCTTGGTAGTATGGATGTGCAGAGCGATCTTGGAGTCCATGTACACAGATCCCTGAAAGTTGCCACCCAGGTGGATAGTGCTGTTAAGGCGGCATACGGCGTGTTGGGTTTCATTGGTAGAGGGATTGAGTTCTGGAACCACAATATCATGCTGCAGCTATACAAAATGCTGGTGCAGCCACAGTTTTAATATTGTGTACAGCTCTGGTCACCCCATTACAAAACGCATGTGTAAGCATTGGAAAAGGTGCAGAGGAGATTTATCAGGATGTTGCCTGGTCTGGAGGGAAGGTCTAAGGAAAGGCTGAGAGACTTGGATCTGTTCTCATTGGAAAGAAGGCGGCTAAGGGGGGGATTTGATAGAGACATACAAGATGATCAGAGGATTAGGTATGGTAGACAGTGAAAGTCTTTTTCTTAGGATGATGACGATAGCTTGTACGAGAGGGCACAACTACAAATTGAGGGATGATAGATTTAAGACAGATGTCAGAGGCAAATTCTTTATACAGAGAGAGTGGTAAGTGTGTGGAATGCTCTATCAGCTAAGGTAGTCAACTCAGCCACATTAGGGTGATTTAAACAATCCTTAGATAAACTCATGGATGATTTTGGGATAGTGTAGGGGGACGAGTTGAGAAAATTCCACAGGTCAGTGCTACATTGAGGGCTGAAGGGCCTGTTCTGCGCTTTATTGTTCTATGTTCTATATTCGAGTAAAAAATGAGGTCTGCAGATGCTGGAGATCACAGCTGCAAATGTGTTGCTGGTCAAAGCACAGCAGGTTAGGCAGCATCTCAGGAATAGAGAATTCGACGTTTCGAGCATAAGCCCTTCATCAGGAATAAGAGAGAGAGCCAAGCAGGCTGAGATAAAAGGTAGGGAGGAGGGACTAGGGGGAGGGGCGATGGAGGTGGGATAGGTGGAAGGAGGTCAAGGTGAGGGTGATAGGCCGGAGTGGGGTGGGGGCGGAGAGGTCAGGAAGAGGATTGCAGGTTAGGAGGGCGGTGCTGAGTTGAGGGAACCGACTGAGACAAGGTGGGGGGAGGGGAAATGAGGAAGCTGGAGAAATCTGAATTCATACCTTGTGGTTGGAGGGTTCCCAGGCGGAAGATGAGGCGCTCCTCCTCCAGCCGTCGTGTAGTTGTGTTCTGCCGGTGGAGGAGTCCAAGGACCTGCATGTCCTCGGTGGAGTGGGAGGGGGAGTTAAAGTGCTGAGCCACGGGGTGATTGGGTTGGTTGGTTCGGGCGGCCCAGAGGTGTTCTCTGAAGCGTTCCGCAAGTAAGCGGCCTGTCTCACCAATATAGAGGAGGCCACATCGGGTGCAGCGGATGCAATAGATGATGTGTGTGGAGGTACAGGTGAACTTGTGGCGGATATGGACCTCCACACACATCATCTATTGCAGTACCTCCACACACATCATCTATTGCAGTACCTCCACACACATCATCTATTGCAGTACCTCCACACACATCATCTATTGCAGTACCTCCACACACATCATCTATTGCAGTACCTCCACACACATCATCTATTGCATATCCGCCACAAGTTCACCTGTACCTCCACACACATCATCTATTGCATATCCGCCACAAGTTCACCTGTACCTCCACACACATCATCTATTGCACAACCTCCACCCCCGGCACCTTCCCCTGCAACCGCAGGAAATGTAAAACTTGCGCCCACACCTCCACACTCACTTCCCTCCAAGGCCCCAAGGGATCCTTCCATATCCGCCACAAGTTCACCTGTACCTCCACACACATCATCTATTGCATCCGCTGCACCCGATGTGGCCTCCTCTATATTGGTGAGACAGGCCGCTTACTTGCGGAACGCTTCAGAGAACACCTCTGGGCCGCCCGAACCAACCAACCCAATCACCCCGTGGCTCAACACTTTAACTCCCCCTCCCACTCCACCGAGGACATGCAGGTCCTTGGACTCCTCCACCGGCAGAACACAACTACACGACGGCTGGAGGAGGAGCGCCTCATCTTCCGCCTGGGAACCCTCCAACCACAAGGTATGAATTCAGATTTCTCCAGCTTCCTCATTTCCCCTCCCCCCCAACTTGTCTCAGTCGGTTCCCTCAACTCAGCACCGCCCTCCTAACCTGCAATCCTCTTCCTGACCTCTCCGCCCCCACCCCACTCCGGCCTATCACCCTCACCTTGACCTCCTTCCACCTATCCCACCTCCATCGCCCCTCCCCCTAGTCCCTCCTCCCTACCTTTTATCTCAGCCTGCTTGGCTCTCTCTCTTATTCCTGATGAAGGGCTTATGCTCGAAACGTCGAATTCTCTATTCCTGAGATGCTGCCTAACCTGCTGTGCTTTGACCAGCAACACATTTGCAGCTATGTTCTATATTCTATAATCTGAATCCTTTTCCATGGTAGAAATGACAAATTCTAGAGGCCATAGAATTCAGGGGACAGGGGGAAATTTAAAAATAATAAAAACCGAGAGAACAGCAGATGCTATCAATCAGAAACAAAAACAGAAGTTTCTGGAAATGCTCAACAAGTCTGGAAGCATCTGTGAAGAGAAATCAGAGTTCACGTTTCTGAGGAAGGAACGGAAACATTAACGGATTTTTATTTTCCCAGATGCTACAAGACCTGCTGAGCATTTCCAACAACCTATGAAAGTTTAAAGATTATCTCAGGCAAGTTTCTTATGCAAAAGGTGGTAGATGACTAGAATGTACTCTCCTGGGAGGTGGTAAAAGCAGAAACAATCACAATGCATTTGGGCAGGCACATAAGCAGGCAAGGGGTTGGCAGGGATATGGATCATGTCCAGGCAGGTGGAATTAGTTTGGAATGGCATCATGGTCTGCACAGACATGATGGGCCGATTATTCCGGTGCTGTACTGTTCTGTTTTCCGGGGTTACAATGTGTGGAGCGAGAGTTAATATTTTTTAGAACACACAGTGAGTTGATACATTTGAGAGAAGCAATATAGAAAGGAAATATATATTTGGATGGCACAGACACAAAGTAGAGACTGACGGTGGTGGTGGGGGGTGGGGGTCAGGGTGCAATGTGTACAATTCTTTAAAAGAGAGAGGACATAATCGAAGTGTTTTGATAAAAAACATGGGATCCTGGGTTTCATTAATAAAGGGAATGAGAACAAATTCATGGAAACAATTTCATTGACTGATTAAGTCTCAGTCAATCATTATATCCAATTCAGGTCAACAGATTCCTGCTCAGGAAGGATCTGAGTGAACTTCAGGGTGTGGAGGACAGACTTACTGGTGTGGTGCACTGATCAAGAAAATGCAGTCACTGGATTTATTTGGAAAAAAAATGCTATTTTCTTTGAAGAAATCAAGTTGAATATACCTTGATAGATTAAAATGGATAAGATTATAAGACATTTTGATACAGCAGACAATAAAATAAATTGCACTGGATAAATGATGGCTCAAAATTTAAGATCAGGTGTAACGTTTTGAGAAAGTGGAAGATGAGCAAGTGTTCCACTGGCTGGAAATATGCAGAACATGCTGCCTATTATGGTGGTGCAATAGAGATGACCAATGATTAACGAATACGATTATATCAGATCTGAGGGAAATAAACTTACAGGGTTTTGGGGACAGTTGGAGAATGAGAATAAGGGATTCTGCTACAGAGAGCCAGCTTGGATTTGATGAGCCCCTTTCTGTGCCATAACACATTTTTCTTGTACTTGCTTAACTTGTTCCGGTTGTTTGTCTTCAGGGGTTAAATTCTCATGAAGGTAAATCTGCTCTGTGTTCATGCTCAGATCAACACAGGTTATCCTTCCACAGCAGGAGATAATGTTTTATGCTTGGTTCTGGGGGAGTCCCCAGGTCGGGTGCACAGAACTGAAAATCTGCTCCAGGCTGTTTTGACCAGGATTGTGAATATCTTGGAACATCTAGTGCCACACCAATGCCTGAAATGCTTTCCAACTGACTGACTAAATGAAATATGTTTCTCCCACAGCATGTTGCTGGCTGGAGTTCTGTGGTCAGTGTTATTACACAAGGATCAGAATTGGAACATCTATTGGCTGTAACATATATCAATAATTAGCATGGAAATGTAAATAATTTAATTAGCAAGTTTCTAGATGGCAGAAATTGATGAAATTGTGAATCGTGAAGAATGTTGTCAAAGAAAGAGATCAGTTGGAAAACCCAAACGGAGATAGATTTTAATCCAGACAAGTGTGAGGTGATGTATTTTGGGAGGCTCATTGCAAGAGGAATGTATTCACTAAGCAAAAGGGTTCTCAGCAGCACTGATGTACACAGGGATCTTCAGGTACAAGTTCACAGCTCCCTGAAAGTGGTGAAGGAGGTGGATGGCAGGCTTGCCTTCTTCTGTCAGGGGAGTGAACATAAACCTGTCATTAGGCAACCTTTGGGGTATTGTGTGCTGTTCTGATCACCGCATAAGGAGGATGTGGAGGCTTTGGACAGCGTGAGAAAAGGTTTACCAGGATGCTGCCTGGATTGGGAGAGGTTGGAAAGACCTGGATCGTTGTCTTGTGAAAGTCAGTGGCTGTGGGTCTTCCGAAAGGTTCAGACAGAGTGAATAATCTGAATCCTTTTCCAGGGTGAAAATGGCAAATTCTAGAGGCCATAGGTTTAAGGGGAGTAGGGGCAAGTTTAAAGGAAATGAAAACTGAAGCAACTGCAGATGCTGTAAACCAGAAACAAAAACATTTTCGGGAAATGTTCAGCAGGTCTAGCAGCTTCTATGAAGATAAATTAAAGTTAACGTTTCTGAGGAAGGGTGACCAGACCCGAAACATTAACTGATTTTTCTTCACAGATGCTGCAGGATCTACTGAGCATTTCCAACAACATGTGCAAGTTTAAAGGCAGTTGAGTCAGACAAGTTTCTTATGCAAAAGGTATTAAGTGACAAAAATGTGCTTTTCTGAGAGATGGGAAAAGCAGAAAAAATCACAATGTTTAAGAGGCATTTGGGCAGACACATAATCAGGCATGGGGTGGCAGGGATATGGACCATGTACAGGCAGATGGAATTAGTTTGCAATAGCATCATGGTCCGCACACACATGGTGGGCCGATTATTCCGGTGCTGTACTCTTCTGTTTTGCAGGCGGTAGAATGTGTGGAAGAGAGTTAATAATTTGAGTGGAATATGTCTCTTCATGAGAACACACAGTAAGTTCATTCATTTTGAGAGAAGCAATGTAGAAAGGCAATATATATTTGAATGGCACAGACACAACGCGCAGGACAGCAGGAATGGGGGACAATGTGTACCACTTATTAAAGGAGAGAAAACATAAATTGTTTTGAGTAAAGCAAATGGGATGCTGAGCTTCATTAATGGGGAGATGATAACAAACTCACGGAAAAGATGCTGACCCTTGACAAAGCTCTAGTTAGGTCACAGTCAATCATTACATTCAATTCTGGTCAACAGACTCCTGGTCGGAATGAGGAAGTTAAACTACCATAGAGGGACCAGTTCCGTACCTTTTGCTTCTCCTTCAGGACACCGTGGGGTCTTAAGGGTTAAACATTCCTTGCCAAAGGCCTTATTTCATCAACTGAAGGCCGGTACTCTTACATTACAGACAGAACACCTCAGAAGGGGGGAGGCTGACAGTATCTCAAAATAGAACCTCTTGCAGCCACACATGGGGATTGCCCCGTAACCCCAGACAGAGGAATTTGCCCTTTCCAGACAAGACTGAGAGCTCTGGACACAACCCTGTTAAACTGCCTCCTGCTCCCATTGTATTTCCTCCCCTCCATATGAGCATAGGTAAGTGAATTCCCCATTTACTGAAGGAAGAACCCTCCAGCCTTAATCTCTTCCCACCAACACATAATCATGAACAATACGATAATCAGTTTCTGTAATCCATTCATATGTTATCACAGGACATCACCATTCATCAAGCTTTGTAAGGTCATAATTACCTGCTTTAAACTCTGTAATGACAATCGCCCATGTGACTGATATGCCTTTGTCTAATTCCTATTAAATATACTGTCTCTGTGGGTAAGGCAGAGATTCATGAAGAACAGTCTCTACAAGTAGACACTCAGCTACTTTAGAGATGCTTTGAAACTCTCGCTGGCTGTCCAATAATAAAGCTACTGCTGTTGTGCAGAAAATTTGCATCATCTGGATTTGTGGAACAAAATAGGCATCAACAGTGAAGAATATGAGTGATCCTCAGGGTGTGGAGTACAGACTTACTGGAGTGGTTCACTGATGAAGACAATGCAGTCACTGGATTGACTTGAAGAAATTGCTATTTTCTTTGAAGTAAACAAGCTGAATATATTTTTGATAGAGCTGTATAAGATTATAACAGACCTAGATATAGGAGACAAAAATATGTGTATTCCATAGGCGATGGCACAAGAATTAAGATCAGATGTAAGGTTTTGAGACAGCGGGAGATGAGCAAGTGTTTCTGCTGTCTGTATTGGCTAGAAATATGCAGAACAAGCTGCCCATTATGGTGGTGCAAGCAGAGGAGAAGATGAATGATTGATAATAACAATTATATCAGATTTTACGGAAATAAACTTGCAAAGTTTGTGGGACATAGCGGGAGGGAGAATATGGGATTCTGCAACAGAGAGCCAGCTTGGATTTGATGGGCCTCTTTCTGTGATGTAATGCATTTTATTTAGACTTGCTTAACTTGCTCTGGTCACCAATTAAATTGTCATTGAGGTAAATCTGCTCAGTGTTCCTACTCATACCAATACAAATGTTTACTGCTTTATACTGGGTTCTGTGGGGGAGGGGAGCAGGCTAATGGTGTGTATAACAGTCTGCCAGCATGTATCTGAAATGGCAAAACACCAGTGCAGCCACACTAGGGACAGACCCTGGAAATGTGGCGATTGCCAGAAGGGAATTCTTTACCCATCCCACCTGGAAACGGGCCAAACCAGTCAGACTGGGGAGAAGCTGTTCACCTGCTCTGTGTGTGTGTGTGTGGGGGGGGGGGTGGGGGGGGGGGGGTAAGGGATTCACTCAGGCATCCATCCTGCTGAGACACCAGTCAATTTACTGATAGCTACAGTTGGATGATTTGTTTTATCTTTTTCACGCCAAGTAATGAACAACGGTTTTGGCAGTTCATAAAGTTTTGCATATAGAGAACTTCGTTTTGGAAATGTTCACAGTATTTCTGAACATGTAAAGATTCACACTGAGTAGAGACTTTTATTTTCCTTTATTCATTCACAGGATGAGGATGTCGCTGGCCCAGCAGCATTTCCTGCCCATCACTAATTGCCCAGAGGGCAGGTAAGAGTCAACCACATTGCTGTGGGTCTGAAGTCACAATGTAGGCCAGAACAGATAAGGATGGCAGCTTCCTTCCTGAACGGGCATTAGTGATCCAGATGGGCTTTTCTGGCAATCGATTAATGGTCATCACTAGACTCTTAAATTTTCAAGTTTTTTTTAAAATATCATTCAAATTCCCCCATCTGCTGCAATAGGCTTTGAACTCAGGTCTCCAGAACTTTATCTGGGGCTTTGGATTAACTGTCTAGCGACAATATCATTCGGCCAATACTTCCTCACATCGTTGTCCATCTGCACAGAGTAAACAGCGATTTTCTGGTACATCAGGACTGGTTAATCACACATGCATTTGCTGAATAATTGCAGGAGTTGGATGTTGATGGGCTATTGACATCCATCTATGAACCATGTGTATTCTGAGGTTTGTTTCTGATCATGATTGGAAACACCATCAGTCTTGTTATCTTTTGGGGATAAAAATAGTTTCAATTAGCTTTCTGTTAAATACCTAGCAATCAAGTCGATCCCATAAATCTCAGGCAGATTAGTTTCCTTTGAAGAGCTCCTCATCTCCCCAACCTCCTCCATCCTCACCTCCAACAGTACAATAATCTCACAGAGTCTCTTTGTGACTATGAAGGAGACAATCTGATCAGCTGCTTCTTTCCCTACTCCTATGTCAATTTGGATCTTAATCTCCCCTTGCTGCAGTTGTGGTCCTGCATCATTGTACAGTGTTGCTCGTATTTCATGTCTTGGACTGTCAGTGTTCATGATACTGCATGTAGCTTCTTGTACATCGGGTTTACAGTGCAAGAGTTTAGCTCTTGCCCTCCAACAACAGTAGGGTCGTACTCCAACAAAGCATACAGAATCACGGCCCAGCATATTCCCCAACTTCCCTCCTTCTATCAAACCAGAGGATCAGCCCTCATTCAACTGAGAGAATTCAGGAAGGCATGTCAGTAACAGCAGCATGAATACCTAAAAATGAGGTGTTCACCTGATGAAGTTACCAAACAGCATAAGCAGCAAGTGATAGACAGAGCGAAGCAATCCAGTAAACAACGGAACAGATCTAAGATCTGCAGTCCAGCCACAACCAGTTGTGATTGAAGTCAGAGCACAGCTGGAGTTCTGAGGACAGTTCTCTTCAAGATATTAATCAACAAGAATGTCAGATTGGATTAATCATCATAAAACTGAAGTCCATTTGATAAATGTTTACAATCAGTGTTCAATTCTCCACGTGTAGCTAAACGTAAAGATAATCTTCAAGTGATTGTAACAGTGAAGACACCTGAATAATTATTCAGCAAATTAAAGCCTGTTGTGTTAGTAATAATTTTAAAGAGATATTAAAAGTAAGATGACTTCAGTATAATGGAAGAAATTTATTGCTGGGTATCTGATAATCCTGTTTTAATCTGAAGTTAATTTAGGATTAGTTAACAAACAAACACATGGTAGGGAATCCCAGTCCCTTGGAGTGCACATTCAGTTCCATGTGGGAAAACCAGGACACTTCTTGTATCAGCAACAACCACAAGAACACGGAGGTGACACTGGAACACTAGTTTGACCACGGCTAAAGTACTGCACTCACTCTTAGTCCCCACATTCCAGGATTGATGTGATCACACCAGAGAGGGGACAGCGAAGATTGATCAGAATGTTTCTCTGATTGGAGAATTTCTGCTCTGAGGAAAGATTGGATAGGTTGGGGGTGGGGGGGATTCTAAGGAAGATGAACTGAGATTTAATTGATGTGATAAAATGCTGAGGGATTCAGGTAGAATGGATAGGAAGCAGCTATTCATTAACAGAGCCATCAGGAACTAGAGGTTTTAGATTGAAGATAATTCTCAGAAAAAAAAGGGGAAAGGAGAATTTATTTCCCTCAGAGATGGTGGAGAGCAGGATCTCACTGATGGAGTGACAGAGGCAGTTACCAGCATTACATTTGAATAAAAGTACGTGGATGGAACTGAAATGTTGGAACGTGCAGGGCAATGGGCTAAGTTCTGCAGAATGGGATAAATGCGATTTATTTGACATTTCTCCAGAATATTAAACTCCAGTCCAATTTGAGAAGTTAAACATCATTAGACTTGAGCTCCAAATGTCAGAATAAAATTATCAGAAAGTTACAGCACAGATCAAAGCCACTCGGCCCATCCTCCATGTTTTGGCTGTGATAGAATGACTCAGGCTTTACAGCGTTCTGTACTCACCAATGAGAGCAACAATTTCAGACTGTGAACTCTGTCCTCTATGTTGTTATAATCTATTTTCTCAAAGTATTTCTTTGGCAGCTGCATACCTTGTTTCCTTGTTTCTTTCCCAGCCCTAAATCTATTCCCCTTGGCCTTGAGGGACTACCATTTCTGCTGTTTAATCTCTCCTGCCTTCCCCTATGTGACAGACTGCCTTTCTGTCCTTGTCTCACACCTACCTACTCACAACCTATTACATTTCTGATGGTTCCCTGACCAGTGTAACTTTCACTCCCCTGGGTCAATGGCACAAATTTTGAATTCTGTTCCTCCAGAGATAATGGGAAATCTTTCTGGCTGCAGTTTCCCCCAGATTTTATTTTGGAAACAGAGAATTTGCGTCAGTCAAGTATTTGTGAGCTTTCATCCACAATTCCGAGCATTTGGATGTAATCTGTGACCTTCCCACAGATGTGCAGGTTTGCTCTATTGGCCGTGCTAACATGGTCTGTAGTGTGCAGGTTCAGCGGGTTGGGTTAGTCATGGTTAATGTGGGGATACGGGGATAGGGTAGGAGAGCAGGTAATTACCGACTTGATGGGCCGAATAGCCTCTGTCTACACCTGCAGAATTATGCGATTATAAATGGTTGCAATTGCTGTCACATTTTCCTAATGCCTGGTTCGTTCAGCTCAGGTACACATGCTGTCTGCGTGTTTCTGTGGGTTCTCACTCAATTTCACACTGTATGTGAGGGTGAGAATGAATTTTTAAATATAAATATTCCAACTGAAAATCCTCACAGGTCAGGACCTGTTTCTGCTGCTGCCATCACTCACAAGGGACAGGAAAACAATAAAGGTTTCATTACAAATCTTACAGGAACATAGAGGTTATAATTACAAGAAAAGGCTGAACGGCTCCAAATGTTTTTCTCAAGAAAACAGGAGGCTGAGAGACAACCTGGTACAAATGGGAAGCTTTGTGTTTTTATTTTCAGATATTTGAGGTTGAAATCATCAGGTCGGAAGCATGTTTCATTGCCCCAGATCATCAAAGTTGCAATCTAATGTGTATCTTTCATTCTCTCTGTCTGAGTTAACACCAGATGGACAGGTCAGTGTCTGAGTGTTTCCCCAAATCCCTGATTGAATCTGGCTCCCCCACAGTCTCAGGTGTTGCAGCACTCATTGGGTCATGGAGAAACTCTGCCGTTACAATGAGAACTGTCTTTGCTGTCACCTCTCCTCATGCTTCCGCCTAATTCCCATTTCCCTTCATTAAATCCCAGCTGCCTCTAGTCCACCCACATGGACATGTTGAAGAGCATGACAAGAGAATGGATTGAAACTGAGAGTTCAATAGCCAGAATGAGAGAGGAAGGAGGAAATAAATGGGGTTCGTGGATCCCAGGGGATACAGACTCCAGGCTGAGTCCTTGTGAGCATTCCCGCAGTAATACAAGACAGCATTCCATGATGAGAGTTAAACCCAGGAGGCCGGAGGAGCCACTGAACATTAGCAGGTTTAGTTCAAACACAGGAGGTTTGTTCAGTCAGTAACAGTGTGTTAGACATGGAGGTGAAGTGAGCAGTGAGGGGAAATGTTACCACAAGCTGCAGATGGACAACTTTCATTGGAACAGGAGGAGGCCATTCAGCCCCTCAACCCTTCTCTGCCATTCATGATGATCATAGCTGATGGGTGACCTAACGTACAACTTGCAAAACCCTCTAATTTCATCAATAAACTCCTCTGCAACAGACCAGATGAATATGAAAAACTAAACATCTGCAAATGCTGGGAAATCAGAAATAAAAACAAATTGCTGGAAAAAGTCAGCAGATCTGGCAGCATCTGTGGAGAGTGAACCTTTCGGGTCCAGTGACCTGTCAGGTGACCAGCTGCAGCTGACCATTCTGCTATTTCTGTAACACTCTCTGGAACAGGTTCTGGTGCGGGGGGAATGAAACTGTCAATAACAACTGAGAGAAACAGGAGGACATGCTCAATCAAAATAAAACCCATTTTGGTCTTTCTCTTTTAATTCAAAGGCAAACATTATTCATTATCATTTCAGAAATAAGATCGTAGGCCAGAAATCAACTCTTCATGTCATTGGGCCTGGGAGACTGTGTTACTCCTGACCTGGTCCAGCCAACATGTGAATCCAGCCCCTGAATAATGGGGTTGACTCTGAACCATCTCCGGGGCAGTCAGAATGGATGACAAATGCTGCCCCAGCAAGTGATGCCGTGATCCCATGAACAAACAAAATAAATCTGATCGCTGTGGTTAGTTGTGAACTCGCCGGTGTTACTGGAAGAGGATGAATGGGAAGGTTTATGGGGTAAAGGGAGAAGAATAGCTTTCCGTGAGGTGATCCTTTGGAGAGCTGATCAGCCAATCAGCCTCCTTTTGTACAGTAACAATTCTGTGAATAATTAATTCTTAGCCCTCTAAGGAAATATCAGAGCAGGGTTTACAAAGAGGTCAGATTGAATGAGTGTCTCGGTGAACACAAGTGAGACACAGGTACAGAGAGGCTTTGGGATGGATTAAATTAAATTTTATATATTTGCAGAGTCATCAACATTACAGTAGTGAAAAATGGGAGTGATGGAGAGAGTGGAATCAGAGCAGCAAATAAATCTTCAACATTTATGCAGCTAAAGGGGATGCTGGGTAAAGATACCGTAGTTAGTGTTTATTTCATTCCAGGCACACCAGCCTAGGAGCACATCCTTCCTGTATACATTCTCTCGAGCTCTTGAAGATTTTTGTTCATTTGAAGTGTTTCATGTTTAGATATTCCAGAGAAGACAGCTTCAAGCTCCTCAATCTCTCCTGCCAGGGCAATGCTGCTACTAGAATTCAATTCACTGGCATGTTACTGGCTGCTTCATGGACTGGAACTGGCAATTGAGACAGAAAGATTACTGTATAAAATATCTTCAATGGTATTGCCAGTCATGAGTGGTTTTAGGAAAATGACCTTGCCTTACGGGCATTGAGTGTTAGAGCACTTCCTGTTGTGGGGCATCCTGTTTAGATACAATCTATTGATAACTATGAGAACTGACGAGCACTGGCTCTGTCAAAGTGGTCAGAGCATTATGGCTGTCATCGAAGCTGGTAACAAACTTCCCATGGGTTAAAAATTGTAAATGATAGAGTAGGTACGAGGTCTGATGACGCTGTTGGAGCATTGATGTTGTTGTTAATCACATTAACTCGGCAGGAGTTGATTGAATTCATATTGTCTCTTTCTGAATCTCAGGATGTCGCTGGGCAATAAGTCTCCACAAAGAGCAATGAGCAGGGGTCATCTGTTTTGATTTAAATTGCTCTATAGCACTGTTGCTCCACAGCACCAGGTACAAGGTTAGAGTCCAGCCTTGATCAACAGCCTGTGTGGAGTCTGCACATTCTCCCCAGGATAGTGTGGGTCCACTCCAGGTGCTCTGGTTTCCTCCCACAGTCCAAAGATTTGTGGGTTAGGTGGATCAGTCATGCTAAATTGTCCACAGTATCCAGGATTGTTCAGACTCTGTGGATCAGCCATGGGAAATGCAGTGTTACAGGGGTGGAGTGCTCCAGATGGGATGCTCTTTGGATAGTTGGTGGGATTTGATGGGCCAATGCTCTCCTTCCACACTGTCGGGATTCTATTCTATGATTGAGGATAAAGGTGATACAACAGGGTGTCCTTGGAGAAGGAGCACGTAGCTTTTATCAATTCTCCCGTTGTCTTTAGATAGAGATGGGCACCGCAGTGGATACAGTGCTTTATCTCCATCGCTGCCTCCTCACCCCCAACTCTACTTTGATTTGATCCCTTCCTGCTGAACCCGGATGTGGAAGTGCATTCGCCTGGAGAATCCCTGCCCTGCCTACTTCTTCCTACCCGGGCTCTATGGCTAGATACATACCTGGGAGATAGCAGCAGGAGGAGACCATTCAGCCTTTTAATCCTGCTCCACATTTAATGGGAAACAGCTGACCATCCAGCTCAGTCTCCTGTTCCTGCTGTGTTCCAATCCCCTTTCATGACTTTACCTCGAAGAACTATATCTAAGTCCTCCTTTGGCTTCACTGCCTTTTGTTCCACTGACGTTGCTGTATTACTATGTGGGTGTAGGCAGGAGTACTGTGATGGTGCTGCCTCCTGGAGGATGCACTCAGCATCCCTCATCATCCTGCAGTAACATCAACAGGGTTTCAGCAACTAGAGATAGAAACTATTTCCAGGATATGGGCATCACTGGCTCAGCCAGCATTTATTCCCCATCTCTAGTTACCCTGGAGAAGATGGTAGTGAGCTGCTGTCTTGAACCATTCACAGCCCATTTGGTGCAGAAAGACCAACAATGCTGTGAGGGAGAGTGTTGCTGGATTTTGGCCAAGTTATTCTCCATCTTTGGTTCTTCAAATGCTGGTTAACTTAATCACAATCTGCATATGAGTTTGAGATGTCAGTCTGCAAATCTTCACCATTAAGCACCCTGAATAAACAAATATGTACAGATTAGAAATTCAGAGCAGACAATTCTAGCTTCTCTGGAAATCTTTTTTCCCTTTCTTCTGCAAAAGCTGTAACCCTCCAGCCCACTTACTCTCTCCCACCATTCTGCCTCTGCTGTCCCTAATGTACCCACCCCCATTCTCATGGAGTTACTGGTAAACAGATCCATGCTAACACTTCCTGTCCTGGTTAGACTCTGCACCCTTTCTGGGTTTACTCCATTTCCCTTCAGTTACTGCAAGTCTATAATGTTACAGCAGGATAAATCAAAAGGAAATAAATAGAAAGGGTGGTAGCAGATACTGGACAGAAGAGGAACCTTCAGTCTGGGAGAATGGGTCAGATCCTTCTTTGTTTCCCATTGGTCGATTCCCAGCATTATGACAAGTTGGGGATGGAACTTGGTCCCATGTGGGTGTGGTGACACTTTGAACCCCCAGCCCGTCAATACTACAAGCTGATTGGTCCCTCCTCCAGCCAATAACAATGTCAAATGCTTTCCGCTAATTACCCCAAAGCACATGCGCCAAAATCCACCCATATTTTGTACATGTGCAGTTCTGGGCTTCCCCTCACACGTGTGATCCCTGCCTCAGGGGTTGTTGGAGTTATAGTCCTCATGAAGGCACTGGAGACATGTTTCTGGATAGTGAATGAAAAGTGTGGGCTGGAGGGTGTTGTGTATAGGATCCCCATTCAGACACACAGGACATATGGGCTGTCATTGGTTTTACTGAGACATATGCTTCCACAACCTCATTTCTGACGTAAGGAACATAGATTGCGGGTTGGGGAGGTTAATAAGGGGTAGCAGATTTTAAGCAGATGTAGCTGAGTGGTTAGCACTGCTGCCTCACAGCATCAGGGACCCGGGTTTTATTTCAGCCAGATGTGACTGTGTGGAGTTTACACGTTCTCACCATGTCTGCGTGGGTTTCCTAGGGTGCCCGAGCTTCCTCCCACAGTCCAAAGATGTGTAGGTTAGGTGAATTGCCTATGCTAAATTGCCCACAGTGTCCATGTATGTGCCGTCCAGAATACTCTGTTGTGAATATCAATCCTATACTTTAATACAAAGCCAAGATCTTTGACAATGAAACACAAAGCACCCAGGAAACTTCGCCTCACCTCGTAATCTGATAAATGACTTCTGATAAATCTAGTTGAACTTAGAACACAGCTGGAAAATTAGATCCAGTCCAAGATCCAGTGCTTAAACAAAGGAGACTACAATAGGATGAGGCAGGAGTTGGCTAGTGTAAACTGGAAGCAAAGACTTTACCGTGGAAAAGTTGACGGACAACGGGGGAATTTTTCGAAGTGCTCAGCAAAAGTATATATCAGGGAAAAGGAAGGACTGTAGGAAAAAGGAGTAATCTGCCATGGGTGGCTCAGGAAATAAGGGAGTCTATCAAATTGAAATAGAAGGCACACAAATTGGCAATAACCAAGGAGAAACTAGGAGATTAGAAAAAACTTTAAAGATCAACAGAAAGCTAGATGGGATTGGGGGAGAAAAGTGATGAGTAGCTATTTCCAGGGCTGGAATAGCAGCTTACACTGCTAGAGGGGAACCTATTGTGTGGGGAAATGTGGCCTCTCATTGTTGAAGCACTTAACTGTTACCATAGAGATAATCCTGATCACGTTACAAATCACAGCACACTCCAAAAGCTTGTACTTCCAAATAAACCTGTTGGACTATAACCTAGTGTTGTGAGAGTTATAAATTTGTCCACCCCACCCCAACACCGGCTCCTCCATATCAGAATCCTGATAGACATCCCCACTGAAACTGAAGTGCCTGTCAGGTACTTGAGGGAGCCACAGGGGTGTATGTTTTAACCACAAAGTGCGAAACTGAAGTCGACTTTCTAACTGACCGTTGCCATGGAGATAAATACTGAGAGAGAGTCTCTATTCAAAGTCCCAACCCCAAAATGTTTAAGAATGGGAGCTTTACATTGGATAGGTGGGGCTTTACCTGATGCTGCCTGGAGGTGTTTTGCATGTACACTATCCAGGTAACTGCCATGTCTCATCAATAAAGACTCTAAGAAGACCTCTCAGAGTTCTGTACCTAGTTATCCCTATCCAGCAGGGTTTAGGAATATGAGTACACCGCAGTCAGTCTTCACAGTGGAGGATACGAAGAACATGCCAGTAGTTGATAAGGAAACTGAGGAAGGTGAGGACCATGAAACAACGATTATCACGAAAGCGTTAGAGCTGGGCAAGCTAATGGAGCTAAAGGTAGATAAGTCTCTTTGCCCTGATGGAATACATCCCAGGGTGCTCCCAGAGATAGCAGGAGAAAGAGGAAATATACCTGGAGTCAGAGTCCTACAGCAGAGACAGGCCCTTTGGCCCAAACTGGCCCATGCTGACCAGAATGTCCATCCACACTAACCCCATTTCCCTGCACTTGGCCCATCTGCTTCTGACCCTTTCCTATCCATGTATTTGTCCAAATGTCTTTTACCTGTTGTGAGAGTGTACCCACCTCAACCACTTCCACTGGCAGCTCATTCCATATACATACCATCCTCTGTGTAAAACAGTTGCCCCTCAGCTTCCCTTTTATTCTTTCCCCTCTAACCTTCAACTGATGCTCTCCAGTCCTTGATTCCCTGGGAAAAAGACTGAATGCATTCACCTTATCCATGCCCCTCATGGTCTTATACATTTCTTGAACAGTACCCACTCGGTTTCCTCTGCTCTAAACAAAACAATCCTCGCTTGTCCAACCTCTCCCTATAACTCAGACCCCTGAGCCCTGACAACATCCTTTTAAATTGTTCTGCACCTTTTACAGTTTAATAACTGAAACCTACACTGCATTCATCTTATTTCCAGTGTTTCCCCACGGCGCTGGAACCGACGGGACAACGCCAATGAAGTACAATCCATGATCGAGAATGAACTCCTTTACAACCATCCCGTTTTCATAGTATTTCCCATGGTGCAGGTATCCTTGTGTCTTTCTGGTTGCATGGTTAATTAAAGACTTGTCCTTCTCCAAAGCAAAGCTGTGGCTTAATTGTTCCTGGGAGATGTGCCATGATTTTTCAGACTTTCAAAAACAAAGGAACTCTTTCTCCACAGTCACCACCCTAACATGGACTTGGCTGTACCTCAGTACTTTTTCCAGTCACACTGAGATTTGGAATATTCGCCCACGGACAGAATACACATCTTTCCTTCCACATGCAAAGGCCAATGAATATTCAGATCAGCACGGATCAAGTAACTATCTGATCTTAACAGGAAGTTCAATTTGAATTTCTCATCCACAAATCCACCCTTTCAGTACCCTACAACTGAGAAAACAACTCACCATATTAATACAGGATGGATCTTTATAAGACAATTATAGTATTAAATTTTAGTTTCATGTTTCCCAAAGTTTTCACTCTCAGTCTAACAATTTCTTTCTTCTGTGAACTGAAATCCAAACCAATCTCCTCACTCCTTCCCTCCACACCCAGTTCTCACACTCTCTCTCCTCTCTTTGAATTCAGTTTCCTAGCTCTTGTCTGCGGACTAAGAACCAAATCAATGTGTCTGACTCTGAGTCCAGCAGGGTGGGGGTGGGTGTTGGGGGGTGGGGGGGGGGAGATGGGGGAGTTGTTGGTGAATCCTCTGATGACAACCATCCTGCATACACTGCGTCCTGCACACTCTGGCCAAAACCTGTCTTACTAAAATGAACCAAATTAGAACTCGAATTGCAGGTCCATCTTTGTCACTTTCCATAAAAACCCTGAATCTTCTCAAAAGAGTTCTGATAACTTTCTGCAAAATGCTGCCCCACTGATAGTCTGATCACATGTCAGGGGGGCCAGGAAAGGGGCCATTCCCCTGGGTCCTGCTCCTAGGGAGAGGAAGATGCCAATGACAGATTAATCCCTCACAACCACAGCCTCCTTCCCAGGAATGTGCATACTCCCACAATTGGCCAGCACTGAGCCCATACACTGGTCTCCCCTCGTACAGCACGTGCTCCCGATCATACAGGAGTCCAGGTGATTGACAGCAACTGCTGCCCAATATATCAAAATCCCTCCAGTATGGAAACAGGCCCTTCGGCCAAACAAGTCCATTCCGACCCTCCAAACAGTAACTTACACTGACCCATTCCCCTACCCTATATTTACCCCTGACTAATGTAACTAATACTATAGGCAATTTAGAATGGCCAACTCACCTGTCCTGCCCATCTTTGGATTGGGGGAGGAAACCTGCTCAGGCACGGGGAGAATGTACAAACTCCACACAGACAGTTGCCAGAGGCTGGAATCGAAACCGGGTACCTGGTGCTGTCAGGCAGCAGTGCTAACCTTCCCGTCTTCTTCTCTATAGATGGGAAGGAGTGGGGCTGGAGAACTGGGGTAATGTGATTGCAAACAATGAATGAATGTGGAGGACACTGGGGGATGGACAGGTCAGTGAGCGACAGGAGCAGTGCAGCAGCAGGACGGGATCCTGGACAAACTGAGCAATGGGAGAGTCTGACAGGAGAGAAATTACAGGAAGGTTCTGTTTTGAGACTGAGGCAGGGACAGCTGGGAGACAGTATGATCTGGTTACTTGGGCAGGTTTTCTAATCATCCTCTTCGAAGATGCTGTTCCTCAACTCTGAACCTGATCCTCCTGGTCCAAAGGTAAGGACACTGCCACTATTTCCTGGTGGGCAAGGGATACGGGGACTACCTTTCAAAAGGAACTCAACTGTGTTGGTGACATTAACAAGACTCAATGCACAGTCACTGAAAAAATGCTGGCGTACTTGAACTTCATCCAGAATATTAACATCTATAACTGGGTAACGCAGACCCCGATGTACATGTGTAAATCCTGGATATTAATAACAGCTGTGTGCATGGGAAATCATGTCTCATGAATTTGACTCAGTTTTTTTGAAGAAGTAACAAAGAGGATTGCTGAGGTCACAGCATGGACATGATCTACATGGACTTCAGTAAGGCGTCCGACAAGGTTCCTCATGGGAGACTGGTCAGCAAGGTTAGATCGTATGGAGTACAGAAGTGGCCCGAAGGTAGAAGGCAGAGGGTGCTTTTCAGGCTGGAGGCCTGTGACCAGTGGAGTGTCACAAGGATCGGTGCTGGATCCACTACGTTTTGCCATTTACATACATGATTTGGATGTAAACATAAGAGGTATTTTAAATAAGTTTGCAGATGACATCAAAATGGGAGGTGTGGTAGACAGGGAAAAAGATTACCTCAGAGTACAAGAGGGTCTGGATCAGATGGGTGATGGGCTGAGGAGTTCAGTTTAGAAAAATGCGAGCTGCTGCATTTTGGAAAAGCAAACTTTAGCAGAACTTATACAGTTAATAGTAAGTTCCAGGGGAGTGCTGCTAAACAAAGAGTCCTTGGAGTGCAGGTTCCTAGTTCCTTGAAGGTAAAGAAGCAAGTAGATAGATTAGTGAAGGCGGCAGTTGGTCTGTTTGTCTTAATTCGTCAGAGCATTGAGTGTAGGGGTTGGGAAGTCATAATGCGGCTGTACAGGACATTGATTCCGCAACTTTTGTAATATTCCATGCAATTCTGGTCTCCTTCCTATCAGATGGATGTTCTCAAACTTGAAAGGGGTCAGAAAAGAAGTCCAGGATGTTGCCAGGGTTGGATAGGCTGTTTTCCCTGGACCGTCAGAGGCTGGGGTCCAGTGCTGCAAGAAAATAGCCTCAGCCTATTCAGCCTCTCCCGAGAGTTCAAATGTTCCAACACTGGCATCACCCTAGTAAACTTTTTCTCAACTCGTGCAAGTTTCCCAACATCTTTCCTGTAACAGGGAGACTGGAATTGAAAGCAGTCTGGGGTGAGGTGGAGACAAGCAACATTTTAGAGATTGGAATTCCTGGTGTTTGTGATTGTGTAGATATCTGATCAGAAGGTCACCTTGGGGTTACAGATATGAGAGCAATATTGTGAAGAGTGTAGTTCTGCCTCAGACTGCACCCAGTGAGAGGGAGGGGCTCAGCAGTAAGGGAGAGAAATTTGTAACAGCAACTGAAGGCAATGAGTTTAACCACTACAATGTTTCATTGGAGGAAACTGCAGCTAATCGAGTAGTGGGAGTGTTATAGCAGTTTGATAACTGAGTAATGGAGAGGGATGATGGGGAGGGAGAGCTGAGTATTGTCAGTGTACTTGTGAAACCTAACACGGTGCTTTTGGACGATGTCACCTCCTGGCAGTATGTAGGTGAGATACAGGAGAGGCCAAGGATAGATCCTGGAGGTACACCAAATACAAGGAATTCAGAAAGGAACGGGAGAGTCGGGATGGAGTAGGTGTTTGCAACAACGGTGGGGTCAAATATTAGTTTGTAGCAGAATGGGAGAGATGGACAAAACCAGAAAAGACAGACAGACAGAACGAGGAACAGTATCTGAATTGGTGAGGGGGAGTGATGAGGAGGCAGCGCAGCCCAACTCCAAAAGCACTATTCCTACATCAGTGACATCACCCAACTCCACCCTAGTCTCAGCTCATTTACTGAAATACTCGTCCATCCCTGTGTTATCTCCAGACTTCGTTATAAAATACTCTTGGCCAGCCTCCCACATTCAACTTACATGCAATCTCAAGAGTATCTAAAACCCTACTGTGCAAGTGTTCACTTGTACCAAAACTTATTGATCCATCAAAAGGTTCCTATTAACAAGCAACAATTTAAAATTCTCACCCTTGATGTCATTCCTGGCTTTGAACATCCCTGTCTCCCTGCACCACACAACCTGTGAGACCCCGACAACTCATTTTCTTTCAGATTCCCAACGATGTGTTTATTCATTACTTCACCTGTCTGGCTGTTTCTACTGTTGCCAATGCAACACGGTCTGGAATTCCCACCCTAACCCCCTCAGCCCTGCTTTCCTCCTTTAAGGAATTTCTGAAAACCTGTTTATTTGGCAATTCTTTGGTTCACCTGACATAATATCCCCATCTGTGGCCTTATATCAGAAGTTCTCAATAGTATTTCTGTGGAATTATACACATGATAAAAAAAAAACAAACTGTTGCTGATTTGCACATACATTGTCAACTCTTCACTGTCGCTGAGTGAATAATCTATAACAGCACTTACTCAACCACATTGTGGGAGTACCTTAAACACACGAACTGCAGATGTACTGGACGTCAAACGTCACCTTCTCCACACGCAGTGGGGCTTTGGCACTGATCACTGGTGTCTGTGGAAGACAAAATACACAATTGATATTTCAGGGAGTGCAAAATGCATTATAGGGAGGGAAAATGGAGCAGAATTTGGATTTTCAAAATTGTCTTTTACAATGTGCACTACGTTCTGTAAAATCTCTCATTCCATACCGTGAAAATTTCTTCCTCTTCCTGGTCAATATGTCTTTCCTTCCCCTGCCCTTCACCTTCATACGTTTCCAATGCCTTGGTCACAACAACACTGTGCTGTCAGTGAAGTTTATCATGTGGTTGAGTATTGCCAGCCCCTCGTTCACTCCGATTGGTTGAAGGACCAACTGGCACATCCTGGTCCTCCAGCCTCGTTCTCCCACTCTTATTGTTCCTGCGCTGACATCAATAATCCGAGGCCCATTGTGGACTGGAGCATGCTCAGTGCTTCCTGCTTTTGCTGCTGTTCATCAGGTATGAGAGAAAGAGGGCTCATCCCTGTTTCTCCTGATGTCAGACATTAACAACAACTACCTGCATTGTATGGAGCCTTTCACGTTGACAAATCTCCTAAAATGCTTCACGAATGATGGAAATGTTGATTAAAGAGAACGATATTTAGATACATCTTTAAGGCGGACAGAGGGAGTTAGGGAGGATATTCCAAAGGTTTGTGTCCTCGGCAGCTCCAAACGTGTAGTGATATAGGTGGGCAATAGCTTACAATGGAGACAGTTAGTGGCTAATCATAGGTTAACAACCTCATGTCGTAGCCCCCTACCCAACACACCAGGCCTTGTTCTCACAGCCTGTCATTACACACTACCTATGGTTAGCCACTAACAGTCTCCATTAACAGCTAGTCACACTCCCCCAGTCAGATCGTTATCCACTCCTTTATCCAACTGTTCTTCTCACTCTATCCCCACCTATCCTTTACTCCTTATATCCTCCCCCCACACTATCTTCTGCATGTAAACTGATTTTTTTTCCCTCAGTAACATCTGTTCTGTGGAAGGGACACCGGATCTTAAACTTTAACTCTGATTTTTCATCACAGATGCTGCCAGACCTGCTGAGCTTTTCCAGAACCTACTGGTTGTTGTTTCTGATTTACATTTTCCGCAGTTCTTTTGGTTTTAATTTACCGGGAGTGTGTAATTCAGGTCCAACAGCCTCTGTCCCAGTCTCTGCTATCTCTCTCACCCCCACCCAATGACACTTTACCTGCACAGCTCATGGACAGGTGTTGTCTTGCTGGCCACACCCCTCATTCATTCCCATTGGCTGCAGGACCACACAGCCTCTCCTCCTTTTGGTCTGGAGCTGCCGTTAATCAAGCCAGCGCCGATTGAGGGGTGAGTGGTTGGCTCCTTCCTCTCTCTGCCTTAGGATGAGCTTCATCATTCACAGTGAATGGGGCAGTATCACAGACCACAGGGGCTGGGGGCTATTCAGCCCATTGGGGCTGTACTCTCCCCCTCTGGAGATGATGCAAATCTGTCCCAAGTCCCCTCCCATGTGCCCCCAGCCCCCGAAATCTTTCCTTAAAAAGTAAAATTCCAAGTCTGTTTCAGAATACCTGCTGAATCTGTGTCAGACTGTTCCAGATGCTCAGAACTTACTGAGTAAAATAATGTTCACATTTTCACCTTGTATTATTTGCCAATTACTTGAAAGTAGTTACTAAAAATTGTGACAGTGTTAACAATTCCTCTCTCTGTCTGCAAATTCAAGACCTTGGAACCAAATCTGCACCAGGTCGAAATCACTGCTTCACCTTCTCAGCTCCAAGGATAATTATCTATGCTTCAACTAGCTCTCCACAAAAGACAGGAATGCATCTAATTTATTAAGATCAAAGAAACAGACGTTTGGTCCAATTCGTCCGTGCCAACAAGGAATCCTAAACTAATGGATTCCCATTTACCATCTATTGGCCTGTATCCATCAAAACCCTTCCTATTCATGTACCCAATTGGAAGCGTTTTAAAAGTTGTGATTTTTATCAGCCTCTACTACTTCATCTGGTAGCTCCTCCCATCCACACATCACACTCAGCTTGAAAACGTTGCCACTTAGATCCCTCTTAAATGTTTGTCCTCTCAACTTAAACCCATGTGCTCTAGTTTTGGACCCACCTAACCTGAGGAAATAGGACCCTGGCTGCTCACCTTATTCACACCCCTCGTGATTTTATAAATCTCCATGAAGTCACCTCTCAGTCTTTGATTCTCCAGAGAAAATAGCCCCAGCCTATTCAGTCCCTCCCTGTAGCCCAAATCCTCCAATCCTGGCAACGTTTTTGTGAATCTTGTCCAATCCTTTTCAAGTTTCACAACATCCTTCCCAGAACAGGGAAAT
Source organism: Hemiscyllium ocellatum (assembly GCF_020745735.1). Taxonomy (NCBI): domain Eukaryota; kingdom Metazoa; phylum Chordata; class Chondrichthyes; order Orectolobiformes; family Hemiscylliidae; genus Hemiscyllium; species Hemiscyllium ocellatum. The sequence continues at coordinate 8,959,474 of NC_083429.1, read as the reverse complement.
TCAAACTGAAAACAGAATTCCAGAAGTGGCTTAATCAATGTCCTGTCTAGCCACAATATGACATCCAAGCTTCTGTATTCATTTACCAATAACGGAGAGTGTTAATGGCGTCCCATTTGCCAGAGGTTCACCCTTATCCCTCTAAATCCTCCCTCTTCATGTCCCCAATCAGATGCCTGATTCCAAGAACAGGGAGATTGGAACTGAAAACAGAATTCCAAAAAACCTGTAATCAGTGCCCTGTCCAGCCACAATATGACGTCACAACAGCTGCATTCAATGCATTGACCAATAACGGGGAGCGTACCAAACGCTGCATTCACTATCCCGCCTCGCTCCGACTCTACTTTCAAGGAACTATGAACCTGTACTCTAAGGTCACTTTGTTCAGCAACGCTCCCCAGGACTTTACCATTAAATGTATAAGTCCTGCCCTGATTTGCCTTTCCAAAATACAACAGCTCACATTTATCTAAATTGAACTCCGTCGGCCATTCGTTGCTCCAATGGCCCATTTGATAAAGATCCGGTTGTATTCTGAACTGACCTTCTTCACTGTCCTCTACATCTCCAATTTTGGTGTCTTCTGTAAACCTACTGACCATACCTCATGTATTCACATCCAAGTCATTTATTTAAGGACCCAATATCCATCCTTGCAGCACACTACTGCTCACAGGCCTCTAGTCTGCAAAACAACCCTCCAGTTTTGTAATGGCTTGCTCTTCCTGCATTCCATGTTATCTAACCCTGCTAACCAGTCTGCTTTGTGGAACCTTGTTGAATGTCGATATAAACAACATTCACCGCCTGGCTTAATCAATTTTCTTTGACACTTCAAAACACTCACTCAAGTTAGTGAGACACAATTGTGCATGTACAAAGCCACATTGACTCTCCCTGATCATTCCTTACCTTTCCAAATAGATGGATATCCTGTCCCTCAGAATCCCTTCCAACAACTTGCCTGCCACTGACTTCAGGCTCACTGTTCCATGGCCTCTCCTTACCACCTTTTTAAAATAATGGCACCTCACCTGTCGCTATCAACGATACAAATATCTCAGGAGAGGCCCAACAATCACTTCCCTAGATTTCCAGAAAGTTCCAGGATACACCTGATCAGGTTCCAGGCCTTTATCCACCTTGATGCGATTTAGGATATCCAGTACCACCTCCTCTGAAACATGGACACTTTTCAAGATATCACTGTTTGTTTCTCCAATCTCTCGAGCTTCCATACACTTCTCCAGTAATATATGACTTGAAATATTTGCATATCTTTCGCACCTCCTTTGGTTCCATAGACAGCCTTGTTGACCTTTAAGGGGTCCTATTCTCTGGTCCAGTTAATCTTTTGTCTGTGATATATTTATTTAATCTCTCTGGATTCTACTCCAGGACATCCCAGAAAGGCCTACTTCAAGGACCGTAATTTTCCTCTGACTTGATCAACACATTCCCTCCACTTCCTGCACCTCTGCCTTTACCCCACCCCTCCAGCCACAATAAAGATTATAACACTGCAGTCTTCACCTTCCACCCCACTAATCTCCAGATACAGCACATTAACCTCTGTTATTTCTGCTCCCTAAAGTCAGACCCCCACCACCAGAGACATATTTCCCTCCTCAACCCTATCTGTGTTCCGAAGAGACCATTCCCGCTGCGCTTTCCTTGTTAGGTCCACACTCTCCCACCAACCCACGCTCCACACCCTTGACCCTCCCTTGCCGCCATGGGAGATGTAAAATAAGCGGCCACACCTCCCTCTGACCTCTATTCAAGACCCCAAAAGGATCTTTTCACATCAGGCAGAGATTTGCCTGCACATCCCAAAACCTCATATACTGCATCTAGACACTATGGGAAATTTAACATGGTTCATCCAACTAACCTACACATCTTTGGACTGTGGGAGCAAACTGGAACACCCGAAGGATACCTTTACAGACACTGGGGACAATGTGCCAACTCCAACACAGGCAGTCGCCCGAGGCTGGAATCAAACCCAGGTCCCTGGTGCTGAGGAAGCAGCACTAACCACTGAGACACAATACTGTGGGATCTTTGGTGCTGATGCACTGCCCCACCGATACCTCAGTCACTCACCCTGCCTCATTTCCTAAGAGGCAGTGATGATGGAGTGAAATTATCATTAGACAGTTAATCCAGAGACGCAGATAACGTTCTGGGGACCCGGGTTTGAATCCCATCACGGCAGATTTTGGAATGTGAATTCAATAAATATCTGGAAAAAATAATCTAGTGATGACAAGGAATCCATTGTCAATTGTTGGAAAAACCCATGTGGTTCACTCATGACATTTAGGGAAGGAAAATGCCATCCTTACCTGGCCTGGTCTGCATGGGACTCCAGACCTCTGGGTAAACGCAGCAATCAATGCTGGCCGAGCCAGTGACAGCCTCATCCTGTGAATGAATAAAGAAAACAGGTCAGGTTTTGTTCCTTCTCTAGTAGGTACATCCTACAAACTGAATCAGAAATATTCTCGTACACACTGAACAAATACCTTTCCATCCAAGCCCTTAACACTACAGCACTCAGAGGCCATGTTGGTAAAGTTAAAACCACTTATCATTGCATCCATATTATTCTTACAGATAACTGAGGTCTACTGGTAAAATTGTGTCTCAATTCCCCGCTGACTATTGGGAGAGAGTCTATAATACAATCCCAGTAAAATGGTCATCCCTTTCTTATTTCTCAGTACCAACCAAATAACTTGCCTGGATGTACTCCCAGGAATATCCTCCCGAAGCCCGGCTATAATGTTATCCCTAATCAAACACACTTCTCCCCCTGCTCTGTTGCCCCCTCTCTATCCTTGCTATAGCATCTATACCCTGGAACATTAAGCTGCTAGTCCTATCCATCCCTGAGTGCTGCCTCTGTAATTGCTGTAATATCCCATTCACATGTTCAAAACCATACCCTGAGCCCACCTGCCTGACCTGTCAGGTCTCTTGCACTGAAATAAATGCAGTTCAACTGGTCCGTCTCACCTCATCCTGTGACTTGCTCTTGTCTGCCTTGACAGTCTGACCGGTGAACAGTACCAGCCTCAGACTCACCTATTTTCTCACTATCTCTTTAGGATTACCCTGACTCCCTAACTGGTTTAATGCCTCCCAAGTGGCACTAGCAAATCTCCCTGGTCGTCAGGACCCCATGCCTTCCCCTTCCTATTCCATTGGTGCCAATGTACAATGACCTCCCACTGGTTATTTTCCCTTTTGAGAATATTCTGCTCCCTCTGTTAGACATCCTTGACACTGGCACCAGGGAGACACCACCCCATTCTGATGTCTCACTGTCAGCTGCAGATACGGCAGACTGTGCCCCTGACTAGAGAGTCTCCTATCACCATCGATCGTCTGGAACTGGATATACCTCACATTATGTTAGAAGCCAGTCTCAGTACCAGTAACTTGGCTGTCAGTGCTACATTCCTCTGAAAGTCTGTTACCACCTACATTTTCCAAAACAATATGCTTGTCTGAGATGGGGATAGCCGCAGGAGACTCCTGCAGTACCGACCGACCCCTCCTAGCTTTCCTAGAGGTAACCCATCTACCTGACTGTATCTGCAGTATCCTGCATTCCTGACAATGCCACCTACCATACCCCCCAGGGTCCTGTCAATTCCTCACTGCCTTTATTCACTCCTCCACCAATCCATGCGATCCAATAGGGTTTGCAATCACACTTCCTGCAGACATAATCATCAGGATCATTGAAACTCTCCCTAATCTCCCACATCCGACAGGAACAGCACGCCACTCTACAACAGGCCATCTCTCCGCCTTAACAACCTGCAGACCAAGACAAAGGCACAGTCTTACTGCTCGACAAATACTGCCCGAGAATAACTTAATGCTTATGTTTCATATCTTAAACATTTAATCAAGAGACTGTAAGACATTAAAAAGAAATCCTCACCTGACTCACGATTGTAGATTTAAAATAATAAAACCGACTAAGATTGATATTTGAAGAGATTGAAACTCACTGAGCTGATCCCCGGCTCTGAATACTTCCAAGGGTGAGATCTCTCTGAGGCAGCTGTGAAATGTCACTGTTTCTCTTCTCTGCCCACTCCATTAACTTCACAGCAATTCAGCTCAGAGAGGTCACTGCTTGGTTTTATTCACTGGGGGTTGCCTTTGCTGCCCAGACCAGTATTTATTGGCCACCTTTACTTGTCTTGGAGAAAGAGGTGGTTAACCGCCTCCCTGAAATGCTGCAGTCCATGTACACCACAGTGATGTTTGGACAACAGTCCCCCTCTGGCCCCACAACCCTTCCTGTCTCTGTAATCCCTCTCTGGCTTCATACATGTCGGGACATTAGATTTTTATTTGGATTCATTTTTGTTCAGTAAACACCAAACAAAAGTGAAATATTTCACCCCCAAACAAATCTTTGTTGATTGACACTTTGGAGAGGCTGACAAGTGGACATTGCAGTATTTTATCTCACATTGTACACGTAGAATGATGGAACTCTCTTTTAAACATTGCTGAAAAGGGAGGCAATGGTTAAATGCTATTCCTGCCAGATGAGTGACATGTGCAATGTTCCAAGAATTAGGGTTAGAATCCCAACATGGCAGCATCGGAATCCAATACAATCCCGAATGAAAAGGCGAATGATGACCATGAAACTATTGTCGATTGTTAGAAAACCCATCTGGTTCACTCATGTCCTGTAGGGAAGGAAACGGTCATGCTCACCTGGTCTGGCCTACATGTGAGTCCAGATCCAACCACGAATTTGTACATCTTTCTGCCTAACAAAAATATTGGAGATATTTTCCCACAAACAGAACAGAGAAAACTTTCTCCTTCCACAGTCAAATGTAAATGATATTCAGATCCCGATGACTCCATTGACTGTAAAAACTTGCTTTTGAGATCCTAGCCTCAATTATTCGGACTTAATATCCTATGAAACGAATTCACAAAACAAAACTCACAGTCAGTGCAGGTAGAATATAAAGACATACTTTTCTCTTGGTATGTGCTTGATGTGTAAATGCCTCTCTTCAAATCACACCCCCCCCCCAATCCTTGGAAGAGGACATGCGCCTCACTGTACCTTGCCCCCAATAAAGATGGCGGCCATATCCCAGGATCTATCACCGCCTGAGGGCCGCAGCCATTTTCCCATGTGCTGCAAACGCAGGAAAGAGTTTCTAATTCAGACTTACCGCACAGAGTGTAATTAAAACTTCGCAGTCTAAAGTGACTCATTATCTCCCTGTCTCTGAGGCCACTCTCCCCTTCCCTGTTTGCATCCCCCACACTCACCAACGGCCGAGGCACGTGGCACTGCATCGGCTGACTTACTGGTGACGTGTTATCCCACTGGCCACGCCCCTCATTCACTCCCATTGTTTGGATGACCACCTTTATCACTTCGTCCACCAGTCCCACCACCTTTTCCTATTGGTCCGAAGCTGCCACCAATCAGCTGGACCCCATTGTGAGGTCAGTGGTGGGATCCTTTCCCTGTCTGAATCAAACCCGGAAGGTGGATGGATGGTGTCAATCAGGAACAACAAGCAGGATGTGCTGGGAAATCTCAGCAGGTCTGGCAGCATCTGGGAACAGAAATCTGTCCAGTGGCCCTTCCTCAGAACCGATGGGAGATGGGAAAATTAGAATCCTGACAGTGTGGAAACAGGCTATTCGGCCCAAAAGATCCACAGCGTCCCTCCGAATGGTATCCCACCCAGATCCATTCCCCTACCCTATTACTGTATATTTCTCCTGATTAATGTACCTAACCTACACATCCCTGAGCATTATGGGAAATTTAGCTTGGCCAATTCAACTGACCTGCAGATCTTTGTACTGCAGGAGATAGGGGTTAAAGAGTAAATAATAGGCAGGTACAGAACCCAGAGAGAGACCGGAACAATTGGAAAGACAAAGGAGTGGATTATGACCTGGCTGGGGAGGGTGCATAGCTGTTAATGGAGGGGACAGGAACCTGTGTCTGGCAGCATCTCAGTGGTGGTGGCGGAAATGGCAGCTGATGATCTACGTTCTGCTGCAAAAACACAGCCCGAGCTTCCAGCTGCCTGCCACTTTAACACAGGAGCCTGTGTGGAATGAACTTGCAGAGAAAGTGGTCGCTGTTAATACAATTACAATATTTAAAAGACATTCAGATACGTACATAAATAGGAAATATTTGGATGGATGTGGACTAAGGGGAGGCAGATTCAATTAGTTCAGTTTGGAATTATGTTTGGCATGGACTGGTTGGACCACAGGGCATGTTTCCTTGCTGTATAACTTTATGACTAATCCTCACTAACTCTAAATTCCGCCATTCACAAATCTCCCGATCACTGTCACCTCATCCAGCTTCACAACTCTTCCTTATTTATATAATTCCTCACCAGCCACAGAACGCTCCCTATCCCATGTCCTCCAGTTTCTCAAATCTCTGCGATATGTGCCTTTCTTTAGTTCCAGCCTTGAGGATGCCCTCATTCACTCAGATTGGTTGGAGGACAAACTGGTATGATCTGGTCCTCCAGTACTGCCCTCTGCCCTCTATTGGGCTGTGCTGACATCAAGCATTCAGGGCCCATTGTGAGGGGAGTGGTGGGATCCTCCCTCTCTCTGCCCTCGAATGAGCTTCAACATTCACAGTCAATGGGCAGTGTCACAGAGCACAGGGGCTGGGGGCTATTCAGCCCATTTGGGCTGTACTCTCTCCCTCTGGAGATGCTGCAAATCTGTTCCAATTCCCTTCCCATTTGCCCATAGCCCCCCAAATCTTCCCTTAAAAAGTAAAATTCCAAATCTGTTTATGAATAACTGCTGAGTCTGTGTCCAGCTGCCATTCAGACTGTTCCAGATGCTCAGAACTTACTGAATAAAATAATGTTCTCATATTCACATTTTATTTACCAATTACCTGAAAATAGTCACTAAAATTGTGACATTGTTAACAATTCTCCTCTCTCTGCAAATTAAAATATCCCAGAAACAAATCTGCACTTGGTCCAAATCACTGCTTAACCTTCTCAGATCCAAGGACAATTATCTGTACTTCTGCTAGCTCTCCACAAAAGAGGAACAAAATGTCATAGAGATGTACAGCACAGAAACAGATCTTTGGTCCAATTTGTCCATGCCAACTAGGAATCCTCAACAAATGGAGCCCCATTTGCCAGCTATTTGTCCGTAGCACTGGAAACCCTTCCTATTCTTGTACCCAATCGGATGCCTTTCAAATGTTGTAATTGTATCAGCCTCCACTACATCATCTGGCAGCTCAGTCCATACACACCACACACACAGCTTGAAAACTTTGCCCCTTAGATCCGTTTTAAATCTTTGCCCTCTCAACTTAAGCCCATGCGATTTTGTTTTGAACCCACCTAACCTGGGGGAAAAGACCTTGGCTGTTCACCTATGCATGTCCCTCATGATTTTATAAATCTCCATGAAGTCACCTTTCAGTCTTTGACTCTCCAGGGAAATTAACCCTGGCCTGTTCAGCCACTCCCTGTAGCCCAAATCCTCCAACCCTAGCAAAGTCATTGTAAATCTTGTCTGAACTCTTTCAAGATTCACAAGATCCTTTCCAGAATAGGGAATTTCGAAGTTAAAACATAATTCCTGAAATGGCTTAATCAATGCCCTGTCCAGCCACTATTTCACGTCCCAGCTTCTGTCCTCAATGCATTGACCAATAAATATAAATATACGAAACACTACCTTCACTACCCTGCCTACCTGCATCTCTACTTTCAAGGAACAATGAACCTGCATTCCATGGTCTCTCTGTTCAGCAACATTCCCAAGGACTTTACCATTAAGTGTATAAGTCCTGTTCTGATTTGCCTTTCCAAAATCTAACAGCTTACATTTGTCTAAATTGAACCCAGTCTGCCATTCCTCGCCCCAATGGCCCATCTGGTCAAGATCCTGTTGCATTCTGAACTAATTTTCTTCATTGTCCACTACACCTCCAATTTTGGTGTCTTCTGTAAACCCAATATCCATTTCTACAGCACACTGCTGCTCACAGGCCTCCAGTCCACAAAGCAACCCTCTTTCACCACCCTCTGCCTCCTACCTTCAAGCCAGTTTTTTTATCCAAATGGCTAGTTCTCCCAACATTCCATGTTATCTAACCTTGCTAACTAGTCTGCTTTGGGGAACATCATTCAGTGTCCATATAGACAAAGTCCACAGTCTGCCTTCATCAATCATCTTTGTCACGTCTTCAAAAAAAAACTCAATCAAGTTAGACAGAAAAAATTTCCCACACACAAAGCCACGTTAACTATCCCTAATCATTCCTCGTCTTTTCAAATATATGTAAATCCTGTCCCTCAGAATCCATTCCAACAACTTGCCTGCCACAGACTTCAGGCTCACTGTTCTCTTGTTCCCTGGCATTTCCTTACCACCTTTTTAAATAATGGCACAGGTCTTCCAGCACCTCACCTGTCACCAATGACAATATAAATATCTCAGGGAGGGGCACTGCCATCACTTTCCTAGCTTTCCACAAATGTCTGGGATACACCTTAACAGGTCCCAGAGATTTATCCACCTTGCTACGATTTAAGACATCCAGTACTACCTCCTCTGTAATATGGCCAGGAGCCGGGCAGCAGTGGACAATTCATTTACAGAAAGGTCTGTGAATGTAATAGTAATATACTAAACAGAGCAAAAATACACTCAGAGACTGAGGAAGCTAGATAATGAACAAGTGGACATCAAGGAGCTCAGAGGCGAATCAGAGCAGTGTTCACTTTTATGATCCCACAGTCAGAGATGTCTAGTACCAAAACAGACTCTTCAGTCCAAACAGTCTATGCCAACCAGATATTCGAACCTAATTCATTACCATTTGCCAGCACTTGGCCGACATCCCTCTGAACCCTTCCTATTCAAATGCCTTTGAAATGTTACAATTTTTGTTGCCCTTTAGGCTCCTGTTGAATTTTCCCCTCATACCGTAAACCTATATCCTCTAGTTCTGGGCTTCACCACCCCAGGGTAAACACCTCTATTTACGCTATCCATGCCCCTCACGATTATATAAATCTCTTCAAAATTACACCACAGCCTATGACACTCCAAGGAAAAATGGCCCCAGCCTATAATGCCTCTCCCTGCAACTCAAATCCTCCAACCCTGGCAACATCCTTGAAAATCAATTCTCAAACCTTTCAAGTTTCAGTGCCTCCTTCTGATAAGAGGGAGACCAGAATTGCACACAATATTCCAATAGTGGCCTAACCAATGTCCTGTCCAGCTCCCTTAGTCAGCGCTCCGACTAATAAAGGGAAGCATACACAATGCCGCCTTCACTATCCTGTGACTCTACTTTCAAGGAACTGTGAACCTGCATTCCAAAGTCTCTTTGTTCAGCAAGACTCTCCAAGACCTTACAATTCAGTGTGAATCCTGCTCTGATTTGCTTTTCTAAAATGCAGCACTTCACATTTAGCTAAATTAAACCCTATCTGCCACTCTGCAGCCCATTGGCCCATCTGATCAATATCCCATTGTATTCTGAGACAACCTTTATCACTGACCACAATACCAACAATTTTGGTGTCCCCGGCAAACTTACTAACTCTACCGCCTCTATTCACATCCAAATCATTTAAATGAATGACGGAACAAACCCAGAGAAAAACAAAAATCCATTTCCCTGGGTTTGTATAAGAACATAGGAGTGGAAATAAGGCCATTTGGCCCATCGAGTCCACTCCGCCATTCAATCATGGCTGATGGACATTTCAACTCCACTTACCCGCATTCTCCCCGTAGCCCTTAATTATTCGAGACAACAAGAATCTATCAATCTCTGAATGAGCTCTGTGTAAATCCTGCCCTATGACTCTCTATCAGGGAGAGCTGCACATCCTCCCCTCTGAACTTTGCCCCCTACAAAGATGGCGGCTGCACGTGTCCAGTGAATCATTGCCCCGAATAAAGATGGCGGCACTTACTCGGGTCAATCGCTCGATGAGGCATTTTCCTGTTTACTACAAAAACGAGACTGTAAGTTTCAAATTTGTATTTTCCGATGTGCACCAAATGTTCGCAAAACCTCTCAGCCCAGACCAACACCATTTCCCTCCCGCTTGCTGCTGTTTATTCCTTTTCTTACCGACAGCTCTCCGCCCGCACAGCCGCGCTGTCCGCGAGGATGATCACGTGGTATAGCCAAGTCCCACCTCTCATTCACTCTGATTGGTCGAAAGGCCAACCGCCTCGCCAGGTCCTCCAGCCCCGCCCCTGTCTTTCCATTGGTCCGCCGCTGACATCAATCATCCGGGGACCGGTGTTGGCTGGAGCATGCGCACTTTTTCGTGGCTTTTGTTGCTGTTCATTAGTTACAAGAGTGAGGGACAAAGTTAAGAACACACAACCACCTGATGAAGCAGCAGCAGCGCTAGTGCTTCCAAATAAACCTGTTGGACTATAACCTGGTGTTCTGTGAATTTTAACTTTGTCCATCCTAATCCAACACCAGCAACTCCAAGTCACGAGTGAGGGAGGAATGTATAACATAAGAACTAGGAACAGGAGAAGGCAATCCTGCCCTTTGAGCTTGCTCTGCCATTCAATAAGATCGTGGCTGATCACTTCGTGGACGCAGAACCATTTACCCATGTTCTCAACATATTCCTTAATTATTTATTTATTTATTTTAAAACACTACCTTAGCTTTCAAAACGTTTACTGAACGAGCATCAACTACTTCCCTGCGCAATGAATTCCATTGAGGTTAAGAAGTTCTTTCTCAATTCAGTCCTAAATTTTCTGCCTCTAATCTTGAGTTGATGCCCTCTTGTCCTAGATTCACCTGCCAATGGAAACATCCTCTCTACTTCTATTTTATCCATTTCATTTATTATTTTATATGTTTCCATTCTTCTGAATTCCAATGAGTATAATCCCTATCTACTCAGTCTCTGTTAAACCAAAAACCTCAACTCTGAAATCAACCTAGTTAACCTCCTCTACACCCCCTCTAGTGCCAGTACATCCTTTCTCCACAAAGGAGATAACAACTACATGGAGTATTCCCGGTGTGGCCTCACCAGCACCCAATACAGCAGGAACATAACCTCTGCTTTTCAGCACAATCCCTTCAGCAACGAAGGACAAAATTGCATTTGCCTTCTGAATTGATTGTTATAACTGGTGACCAACCGTCATGCAAAAGGATACTCAGGTGTCTCTGCATAGCAAATAATGCAACTTTTAAAAAATTCAAGTAATAATCTCTTTTTTAATGTTATTCTGACCAAACAGTATGACTTTACAATTATGAACATTATTTTCCATATGACCGACCATTACGCACTCACTCAATGTATCTATGTTCCTCTGCAAAGTTTCACAGTCATTCACACACTTTGTCCTGCTACTAATCTTAGTCTCACATGCAAAGTTTGACCCCCTACATGTGGTCCCCAACTCCAAATCATCTGTATCAATTCTAAATGATCGCAGTCCCAACACTGATCCCTGAGGCACACTACTAGTGACTGATTGCCAACCAGAAAAATATGCATTTATCCCCACACTTTGCTTCCTGTTAGTCAACCAATCTTCTATCCATGCTAATACCCTACCCCTAACACCATGCACCCTTATATTATGCAACAGCCTCTTGAACAGCACCTTGTTGAGAGCCTTTTGGAAATCCAGGTACACAGTATCCACTAGTTTCACGTTGTCCATCTTGCTCAAAATGTCTTCATAGAATTCCAAAAGATTTGTCAAATTTGACCTGCACTTTGGGACAATTTCTGTCAAGTCCCTTCTATTTCTTCCTTGATAATAGACCCAAACATCTTTCCCACTACAGAGAAGAAGCTAACTGGGGTATAATTCCCCATTTTTTGTCCACCTCCTTTTTAAAATAGTGGTGTCACTTTTGCTGCTTTCCAATCTGCTGGGACTGCCACAATGTCCAGTGAATTTTGGAAAATTGCTGTCAGTGCATTTGCTATTTCTCCTGGCATCTCTTTTGGAACCAGGATACATTCTGTCATGGCCAGGAGAATTTTCTATTATTAGCTCAATTACCTCCAACAGTCCAACACTAGCTGTTCTATAATAATGATATTTTACAAATCCTCACTTACCTTTGTTTCTTTGTTAATTACTGGCAAGATATTAGTATCCTCCACTGTGATGTCCCATCACTAAATGCTCCTTCTCTTTTTCCAAAGGACCGACATTTACTTTAGCCACTCTTTTCTCATTATGTATGTTAATATAAACTTTTGATATCTGTCTTTATAGTCTATGCTAGTTTATTTTTCTCATGTTTTATCTTACATTTCTTTATAGCTCTTCTGTGGCTTTCTTTGACCTATAAAGTTTTCCCAGTTTTAGTTTCATGCTGGTTTTGGCCATTTTGTATGCCTTTCAATTTGATCACTTTCCTTAGATACCCATTACAGAGAACACATTTTCTTACAGTCCTTCCCTTTGAGTGGAATATACCTTTGCTGAGAACTTTGTAAAACGTCTTTGAAAATCTTCCACTGCTCATCAACTGTCCCACCATAACAATTTTGTTTCCAGTCTACGTTATCCAGGTTCTTCCTCATTCTATTGTAGTTCCCCATGTCCAAGCACAGGACCCAGGTATTAGGTTTTATCTTCACACTTTCCATTTGTATTAAATTCAACCATACAGTGATCACTTCTTCCGAGAGGATCCCTAACTCTGAGGTGATTAATTATTCCTGTCTCATTGCACAGGGGGCAGATCTTGGATAGCTTGCTCCCTTGTAGATCCATTTCATACTGTTCAAGTAAAATATCACAGATACACTGAATGAACTCCTCAAAGCTACCCTGATTGAGCTGGTTTGACCAATCTACATGTAGATTAAAATCACCCATGATCATAACCGTACCATTTTTACAGGCATGAGTTATTTCTTTGTTTATTGCCCATCCCAATATGATGTTATTATTTGGTGGCCTATACACTGCACCTATCAGTGACTTCCTTGTTAGAATTTTGAATGCATCATTCCTGTTTCTCCTAATGTATGGCAATAAGAACAACTACTTGCATTGTATGGAATCTTTCACAATGGCAAACTTCCTAAGGTGCTTCATGGATGATCAAAACATTGATTAAGGAGAATGATTTTTTAAAAATCTTAAAGGAGAATAGAAAAGGTTAGGGAGACTATTTCACAGACTTCTGCTCTTGACAGCTCCAATTGTCGAGTGATGCAAGTGGGGTGGGTTGGAAAGGGAACATGCAAAGGGGAAACGGAGGAATGCAGGCAGTGTATAAGGTCTTAAGGACAGAGGAGGTTCCAGACTGAGTCTGTCGTTCATAGACAGCATGGCTGCCTCATGGAGTTTGAAGCACTGCAATAAATCCATGCAAGTCATATTAGTCAAGGATAGTATAACGGTGGCTGAGAGTACTTTTGATAAGGACTTGATTACTGAGGTAGTGTGGGCTGAAGTTAGAACAGGAGAGAAGAGGTCACACTGCTTGGAGTTTTTTATAGGCCTCCACAGAGTTCCAGGGAAGTGGAAGAGAAGATTTGCAAAATTATTCTGGGTAAGAGCAAAAGTACCAGGGTGGTCATTATGGAGGACTTTAGCTTCCCCAACATTGACTGGGAATGCTATAAGTCTAGTACGTTAGATGGATCAGTTTTTGTCCAGTGTGTACAGGAGGGTTTCCTGACACACTATGTCGAAGGGCCGACAAGTGGGGAGGCCACATTGGATCTGGTGCTTGGTAATTAACCAGACTAGGTGTTTGATTTAGTTTTAGGTGAGCACTTCGGAGAGAGTGACCATAATTCAGATGCGTTTAGTTTAGCGATGGAAAGGGACAGGTACATGCCGCAGGGCAAGAGTTATCAATGGGGCAAGAACAATTATAATGCGATTAGGCAGGAATTAGGATGCATAGAGTGGGGTAGCAAAATGCTGGAGATGCAGACAATAGAAATGTGGAGCTGGTTTAAGGAACAGATATTGCATGTTCTTGATAGGTAAGTCCCTGTCAGGCAGGGAGGAAGTGATAAGATAAGGGAACACGTGGTTTACTACAGAAATTGAGTCTCTTGTTACGAAGAAGAAGGAGGCTTATGTGTTGATGAGGCAAGATGGTACAGATGGGGAGGTGGAGAGTTACACATCAGCTAGGAAGGATTTAAAGAGAGAGTTAAGAGCAGCAAAGAGAGGACACGAGCAGTGTTTAGCAAATAGAATAATGGAGAATCCTAATGTTTTCTACAGGTATGTGAGGAATAAGAGGATATGGTAGGAATAGGTCCAATCAAAGACAGAAGTAGGAAGTTGAGTGTGTACCCTGTGGAGATCGGAGAGGTGCAAATGAATATTTCACGTCGGTTTTCACTCAGGAAAAGAAGGGTATTGCATAGGAGAAGAATGTGGTATGAGATATTACACTAGAAAGGATCGAGACAAGTTAGAAACGGTGTTATCAATTCTAGAAGGAGTGAAAGTAGACAAGTCCCCTGGGCCGGATGGGATTTATCCAAGGATTCTCTGGGAAGCTAGGGAGGAGATAGCAGAGTCTTTGGCTTTGATATTTGAGTTGGCATTGTCTACAGGTTTGGTACCAGAGGACAGGAGAATTCCAAGTGTTGTGCCTTTTTTCAAGAAGGGCAGGAGAGATGATCGAGGTAATTATACACCAGTGTGCCTGACTTCTGTTGTAGGAAAGGTTTTGGAAAGGATTATAAGAGATAAGATTTATAATTATCTAGCAAACAACAATTTGATTTCTGATAATCAACATGGTTACGTCAAGGGCAGGTCGTGTCTGACAAGCCTCATTGAGTTTTTTGAGAAGGTGACCAAGCATGTAGATGATGGTAGGGGAGTTGACGTGGTATACATGGACTTTAGTAAAGCTTTTGATAAGGTTCCACATCGTAGGCTGTTGGAGAAAATGCAGATACACGGAAATGAGGGTGATTCAGCAGTTTGGATGAGAAACTGGTTTTCTAAAGGAAGACAGCGAGTGTTGGTTGATGGAAAATATTCAACTGGAGTCCAGTTACTAGTGGTGTGCCACAGAGATCTGTTTTGGGACCACAGCTGTTTGTCATTTTTAGAAATGACTTAGACGCAGGCATAGGTGGATAGATGAGTAAATTTGCAGACGACACTAAAGTTGGTGGAGTAGTGGATAGTGTGTAAGAGTGTTACAAGTTGCAGGGGGACTTGGATAAACTGCAGAATTGGGCTGCGAGGTGGCAAATGGAGTTCAATGCACCTAAATGTGAGGTGATGCATTTTGAGAAGAATAACAAGAAGGCAGAGTACTGGGTCAATGGAAAGATTCTTGGTAGTTTGGATGTGCAGAGGGATGTTGGAGTCCATGTACATAGATCCCTGAAAGTTGCCATCCAGGTGGATAGTACTGTTAAGATGGCGTATGGTGTGTTAGGTTTCATTCATATTGTAAATGAGTTCCAGAGCCGCAATATCATGCTGCAAATATAAAAAAGCTGGTGCGGCCGCACTTGGAATATTGTGTGCAGTTCTGGTCCCCATATTTCGGGAAGGACATGGAGGAATTGGAAAAGGTGCAGAGGAGGATGGTGCCTCGTCTGGAGAGAAGGTCTTATGAGGAAAGGCTGAGAGAGTTGAACCTGTTCTCCTTGGCAAGAAGAAGGCCAACAGTGAATTTGATAGAGACATACAAGATGATCAGAGGCTCAGATAGGGTAGACAGTGGAAGGGTTTTTCTAGGATGATGATGTCAGTGAGCACGAGGGGCATAACTGCAAATGAGGAGTGATAGATTTAAGACAGATGTCAGAGGCAGGTTCTTTACTCAGAGAATATTAAGGGCGTGGAATGTGCTACCTGCTAATGTAGACAACTCAGCCATATCAGGAAGATTTAAAAAATCCTTAGATAAGCACATGGGTGATTTTGGGATAGTGTACAGGGACGAGCTGAGAACAGTTCACAGGTTGGCACAACATCACGGACTGAAGGGTCTGCTCTGTGCTGTATTGTTCTATGACTATTGTGCTACAAGAGATTTCTGCTGTCCTAAGCAGAGTGGCAGATCTTATATTGTGGGCTTACGAAATGTCACTGATCTCTACCAAACATGTATGAGGTAAAGTCAGGGCAATAATAAGATGCTGCAAAAGGAGGGAAACAGGTAACTGCATACAAAACCCTGCTCCTTCTAATCTATTTTCACCTCCAAAACTGAGGGAGTTCCAGAAAAGCAGCTCCATATCCCACGACAACACTTTGCCCCTTAGTCGTGGTATCTGGCTGTGCACAAGGAGTGGAACAGTCTGTACTGGGGCTCTGCAACACTTGGTAAAGACTAAAATCATCTCCGCATTGAGAGTTCCACGACATTGTATGCATTTTCTATTCTCACATAATGCCACTAGGCCATCACTTCACCTGTTCACAGGTTGCACATCCCAGTGCAACATGAATCGAAACCCAATCTTTTTGCACAATTGTTTGATCCTGAACCCTGGTGATATCACTCAGTATCCCTCCATGTGGGGTCCCTCACCGTGTGGGTCTAATTGCTGCCTCTATCAACGTCTCTTACTCTTGCAGCCACTCCAGATCCTGAGCCAACAGAGTTTTCCACTCCAAAGAGATGAGGCAGTACAGGCCCGGAATGGAGATTGGGATTTTCCAGATCTCTGTGGGCTCAGTGCCGTTCTACATGTGTAACCCTCACAAGTATCAGTCTAATTTCCCATTCTGCCTATTTCTGTGTCTTCTACAGATGCTCAGGGAGTTCGTGACTCAAGAGACTTGCCAACTGCTGGTTGGGAAGATGATTGGTCAGCCAGAGAGTCAAAGGTCAGGGAGGTTGGGAGCCTTCAATAAATCCTGCCGCCAGGTAAGATCATTCACAGTGCACAGAGCAGAGAGGAGTGAGAGGGCTCCAAACATCAGCTAACAGGACATGACATAGATATAGTGCTGGAGGGGGAGCACAGTACAGACACACCCCAGGCTCAATCACCACCCCTACTTTAAGTTTTGTTGTACAGAGACAGAGTCGGGAGTTCCCAGTTTTCAATCCAGGCGATTGCTGTCTTGGTGACCACCAGAATAACAGAGTGGAATGCAGGCCTGCAATGAGATGCTGGGAATGCTGCCTGGGATCTTTCTGTTCCCTAATCCCTCTCCAACACTGTGTGTATGACTCGTCTTGTGGATCCGTGTCTTCAATCATTCTAACTCCTATAACAGTTCCTATCTCTGTCATGTCCTCTCCTCTCACCAATTTCTTGACATATTTGAAACGTCCAGTCCAGATCCAATCCACATCGCTGTAACTTGTGTCAGTTTCTACAACATGCCTTGTCTCGATAGTCTCCTCCTCCAACAACTGAAGACATTGGGTCTGTTTCTGTGCTGCATGATTCTTTATTCGAGGTTTCCAAAACGGAATGAGTTGGCCCATTTCCCTTCAAACCTTCTCCTTTCCATGTACCTGCCCAAGTATCTTTTCCATGTTGTAATTGTACTTATTTTTACCATTTCCTCTGGCAGTCCATTCCGTCTATGCACCATCCTCTGTGGAAAATGTTGCCCCTCTGCTCCCTCTTTAAATTCTTGCTCTCTCATATCACGTTTATGCCTCTAGCTTTGGACTCACCGACCCTTGGCAATTCACGTTAGTTAGGCCCTACATTGTTTCATAAACCTTCATAAGGTCAACCTGTGGCCTTATTGATGACAGTGTTACTAATATCTCCAACTCATGTACTCAATGCGCTGGCCAATGAAGGCAAGTGTGCCAAATGCTGCTTTCCCCACCCTGTCCACCTGTGATGTCACTTCCAAGGAACAATGTAACTGCACCCCTTGGTCTCTCTCTGTTCGACAACACTGTCTAGGGCCTGAACATTAACTGTGTTAGTCCTCCCTGGTTTGTCTGAACTAAATCCAACACCTGAATTAAACTCCATCTTTCATTCCTTGGCCCACTGGCCCAGTTGATTAACATCCCCTTCGATATCTATATTCCCTGCCCACTCTTCCACTAATCTTGGTATGCAGAGACTCCTATATTTTCACTCAAATTGTGTATGTAAATGGTGCACAACAGTGATTCCAGCACCAATCCTTACAGCACACTACTGGTCAGAGGCCTCCAGTCTGAACAACAACCCTCTGTCTCCCACTGTCATCCCATTTTGTATCCAGTTGGCTAGCTCTCCCTGATCCCTTGTGACTTACCGTTACTAACCAAGATATTATGCTACACCCTGACCAAGGGTTTGCTGAAGCCAGAAACAACGTCTGTTGCTCTGCCGTGATCTATCTTTTTGGTCACACCTTGAACAAACTCAAGTCAAGTTTGTGGGACATGTTTTCCCAAGCACAAAGCCATGCTGGCTGTTCGTAATCATAGAAAGAAAGTCCATATCTTTCCAAATGCATGTAATTCCTACCTCTCAGAATGACCTCCAACAACTGCCCCACCCTGATGTCTGGTCATCAGTCTGTAGTTCCCTGGCTTCCTCTTGCAGCCTTTCTTAATTAATGACACAACATTATAATCATAGTCAGAGAGTCATACGCACTGTTCGGTTAATGCTAACCATACTCTAAAACTGATCTTGTCCTACCTGCCTGTTCCTTGATCATATCCCTTCAAACCTTTCCTATTCCTGTCCTAACTTTAATGTCTTTTAAACATTGTAATTTTCCGCACATTCACCCCTTCCTTGGGAAGTTCATTCCACACGCATCCCACCCTCTGTGTAACAATGTGACCCTCGCGTCTTTTTTTAAAATGTCTCTCCTCTAAACTTAAGAATGTAGTGCCTTGTCTTGAAACTCCCCTGTCCATGGGAAAAGACAACTCCCATTAACTCTATCTATCCCCCTCATTATTCTATAAACTTCTATGAGGTCATCTGTCAACATTCAGGTTTCAATGAAATAATACCAACCTATCCAGCCTTTCTTTATAACTGAAAACTTCCATAAACAGCCACATCCCAGTAAATCTCATCCGAACCCTCTCCAGCTTAATAGTATCCTTCCTCTAACTGGGCGACCAGAGTTGGACACAGCATTCCAAAAGAAGACTCACCAATGGTCTGTATAACCTCAATGCGACTTCCCAACTCCTAAATCCAAAGGACAGAGCAATGAAAGCAAGTGTGGCAAGCACCTTTTTAACCATCCTATCTCTCCATGTTGCAAACTTCAAAGAAATGTGTACCTGTACCTCGATGTCCCTCTGTTCTACGACACTCCCGAAGGACCTACCATTAATTGTATAAATCCTGCCCGTGTTTGTTGCACCAAATGCATTCCCTCACATTTATTCAGATTGAACTCCATCTACAGTTTTTCAGCCATTCACACATTTCATCAGGATCCCTTTTGTAATCTCAGAAAACCTTCTTCACTGTCCACAATTCCACCTTCCAGTCTACCTGTCTATCACACATGGTACAAATATCTCTGCTAGGGGCCCTACAATGTCTTCACCAGCTTCCCACAATGTCCTGAGCTACATTTGATCAGGTCCTGGGGATTTATCTACCTTTGTGTTTTAAAACTTCCAGCACCTCCTCTTCGATAATGTGGACTCATTTCAAGACATTGGCTCATAGAGATGTACAGCTTGGAAACAGATTGTTCGGACCAACTCCTGCATGACGTATCTAGTCACATTTTCCAGAACTTTGCCAATATCCCTCTAAACCCTTCCTACTCATACACCCATCCACATGCCTTTTAAATGTATTTCTATCAGCCTCCACTATTTCCTCGGGAAGCTTATTCCATACACTCTGCAGGAACCAGTTGTCCTTTAGCTCCCTTTGAAACCTTCCCCTTGCACTTTAAAGCTATTCCCTGTTGGTTTAGAATCCTCCAGCCCTTGGGAAAAGACCTTGTCGATTGACCCTATCGCTGACCATCATGATTTTAAACACCTTTATCAGGTAACTCCTCAGCCTCCCATGTTCAAGTGAAAACAGCCCCAGCTTATTCAGGCTTTTCCCTGAAGCACAAACCCTCCAACCCTGGCAACATCCTTGTTCATTTCTTCTGAAGCCTTTCATGTTCCATAACATCCTTCCTGTGGCATTGAGACCAGAATTGCACACAGTGTTCCAATAATATTCAGGACAAACACTGTTTAGTTCCCTGAGCTCCCCAGTCTTTATCCACAGTAAGTTCCAAAGTGAAATATTTGTTTCGGATCTTGTAATTCCACACATCGTTGGCTTCATTGATCATTAAGGATACTGGTTTTGTCCCCTGCTCTTCTTTTGCTCTTAATACACTTGTAGAATCTCTTTCAGTTTTCCTTAGCTTTCTCTACCAAAGCTATCTCATGTTCCCTTTTTGCATTCCTGATTTCCATCCTAAGTGTATTTCTACAGCCCCGATGCTCCTGAGGAGATTCCCTTGAGTCAGCCAGTTATATCTGACATGTGCCCCCTTTTTCCTGACCAGAGCCTCTCAACTCAGCCAGAGTTTCCTAATTCTGTCAGCATTGAGCTGCACACTAACAGGAACATGCTGGCGCTGAACGCTCCTTTTATCTCAGTTTTAAGATATTCCTCCTTGCCAGACTTCCCTTTACCTGCAAATAGCCTCCCATATCAACTTTAAATATTCCTGTCTAATACTATCTTGCTCCATTGTATAACTTGAACTTGTGGACCAGGCCTGTCATTTTCCATCGCAATTTTCCATCGCAATGACTGGGAGTTTCTGGAACAGGCTTAACAAATTCCTTCCATCCAAATGCTCAACACTGCGGCAGTCCCAGTCCAGGTCTGGAAAGGTTAAAATCTCCGACTGCTACGAACCTAATATTCGAACAGATATCTGAGATTTCCTGACATATTTGCTCCTTCATCTCCCATTGCCTATTGCTGTAGTACGACCGTAGCAAACTGATGACCAATTTCTATTTCTCAGTTCCACCAATATCGCTTAACTGGGCGATCCTGCATGAATACTCCCTCTAGGTACTGCTGGGATGTTTCCCCCAATCAAAACCACCAACTCTCCTCCTGTTTTGCCTCCTGTTCTATCCTTCCTGTAGACTCTGTCGTCTGGAACATTCAGCTGCTGGTCCTGTCACTCCCTCAGCTGTGTTTCTGTAATATCGACAACATCCCAGTCCCATGTTTCCATCCATGCTCTGGGTTCATCTGCCTTATCTGTCCGGCCCTTTGCATTGAAATAAATGCAGTTTAATTCATCAATTTTACCTCATTGCCTGCTATGTTCTTGCCTGTCTTGTCTATTTATATTGCTGTCTTGAACATCTGGACCAACCTCAAATTTCTTTCTGGCCTTACGATTGTTTGGGGTCCCACACACCTGCCAGATGAGTTTAAATCCTCTCGAGCAGCTCCAGCAACTGTCCCCACCAGGATATGGGTCCCCCTCCTGCACTCAGTTCAGGTGTCTTCCCCACCCTGTCTGCTTGTGCTGACATATTCAGACATCTAGAGATTTGTCCACCAAGGTCCTGCCCTGCCCTGCCCACCGCACTCTCCCCCTCCCTTCCCTTCCCCTCGCCCTCCCTCCCTTC